>NC_058130.1:80233485-80294606 GCF_016433145.1 Gracilinanus agilis | reverse complement strand
TTTTTTTAACACAAATGACTATCTTCTTAGATGTCAGTGAGACAACTTCAGGGTCTGGTGATCCAAACTGGAAATCCTGTAATCTCAGACATATATATATATATATATATATATATATATATATATATATATAGGGTTATCCACAGGAGGCGAAAGGAGCCTATGGATTGATGCATTTGCCCACTCAATTTTCTTATTTGGGATGTTGAGTAATAGGGACAAGATATTAGATGACTTAGGGAAAGAATGTCTTAACCTTAGGATCAGTTAGGTGGCACAGTGGATAGGATGATTGGCTTGAAGTCAGGAAGACATCTTCCTGAATTAAAATCTGACTTCAGACAAGAACTAGCTGTGTGATCCTGGGCAAGTCACTTAACCCCAATTACTTAAATTTTCTCATCTATAAAAAGAACTGGAGCCATGCCATGCCCCCATGCCAAAAAAACTCCAAATGAGGTTGCTAAGAGGCAGACACAGCTGAAATGATTGAACAACAAAATTCTTAGCCTTGGGCTGTAACTTGTTAACCTTGGTGTTGCCCAACATCAAGTTTGATGGGGTTCACGTGTTTTCCTAAAGTTCATTTCAGCAGCCTATCTTGGTGGGAGGAGGTGTCTCCAGTAAATCTTATCAGAATGCCTAAGTAGGAACTGAGGTTTAAGTTAATAATGGCTCTCTTTGGGAAGGAATCAAAATTGAATACAGATTGAAAGTCTTGTTTCTGTTTACACAACCCAACAAGCTATATTTCTTTACCCTCTAAGGCTACCATTTTGGGGGGAGATGTTATATATATATATATATATATATAAAATGAGAAAGGGGGAAGTTGGGTGCTCAGTGGATGGAGAGCCAGGCCTAGAGATAGTAGTTTTTGGATTCAGATCTGGCCTCAAACACTTCTTAGCTGTGGGACCCTGGACAAGTCACTTAATCACGGTTTCCCAGTTTTTATTGCCCTTTTGCCTTGGAACCAATGCACAGTATTAATTCTAAGACAGAAGGTAAGGGTTTAAAAAATAAAATGAGAAAAAATTTCTTGCCCTGGTGATGGTGAGCAAAAAACCATGTAAACATATATTTATTATTATTATTAATTATCATCATCATCATCATCATCATTTTGAGGAAGAAGGAAAGGGAAACTTAGGCAATCAGGAAAGGCTCTCTATGGAAGACAGTACAGAAGCTGAGTCTTACTGGCCCCTGGATTCTAAAGGGAGAATAAATATTCTTGGCTATTTAGATTTCTACTCCAGTTCAAGCTCATGTCCATCTGTGTGACCTCAAGAAAGTCACAACTTCTCTCAGTCTCCATTTTTTCATGTATAAAATAGGCATAACATTTTCTCTATTATCTCAGAGAGTTGTAACAAAAGGATGAGTTTAAAATAATATTAAATAAGTATGAATTTATTATTATCAGAACTATTATGTCTGAGTTTTGAGATCATAAATGCACAAAATCCTAAAATTCTACAGCTGGAAGAGATAAAGTAATGGAGGCCTAGGAAGATTAAGTGATTTGTCCAAAGTCACACAGCTGACAAGTGGCCCACATGAACTTTTAAACCCTTAGCTTAATCAATACCAGGTTTCCCTGCTTTCACCATTCCATCAGAATCCCAAACTAATGATCATTTTATATAGAAATGCAATTTTCAGAAAATATTTGTAAGAAAACTATGTCTTGAAGGAAAAAGAAGAAAGAACTACTTGCCAAAAAAGACATTATGTGTTATTGATGGAAAAGGAAATAGTCTATCAATAACTGAGTTCTCAGGACAGCCTAATATTTCCATGAGGTCCATCTAATAATGTCTCAAAGTATATGGAAGAAAATCTGTAATAATTTAATTTCCTATGTAATGGATTTACTGTATTAGACCCCATTAAGGGTCATTCTCTTTTTATAAAGTTTACTTCCCAATTTTATGTTAAATTGCTACTTAAAAGATAAAAACTAAAATTTTCTATGATAAAATTCCCATTTCTGTCCCACTTTATACTGTTAACCCACACAACTTCCAGTTGGGCATATAGGATTTAAAGCTAATCAAGAATGGAAAGTAATTTCTTCCTCTTCATTACACTTACTGTTCTCTCTCCCTAATCATTTTTTCCCTGAATCCTTCCCCCCTTCAAATCTACCATTCCTCATAAAATAATCTGTGACATTCTCCAGAAATTTTTGGATGATTTTTCTACTGAGCCATCATGGGAACATAGAAAGAGTGCTTGAATTGGAGCTGTAAGAACTGGGCTTAAATTCTCACTGCTATTTATCACCTGTTGGATCTTGGGCAAATTATTTACCTTTGCTAACATTTTTTTATCTATGAAAAGAAAGATGGGTTTTTGGCTTATGAGGTCTCTTTTAGTTCCAAATCTATAATCCTCAGTGTTTTTTTTTAACACTTTTATAGTCACATTGTTATTAACTTTAAAAAGGTGACATTCTCATTAAAAAAATTATCAATGATTTTTGTCCTTATACCTCAGTCATTTCTGGAAACTGTTCTCTCTTCCCCTCCAAATGGGCTCCCCCTTGTAATGCATAAAAATAGCTAAGCAAAAATATACATATAGTGATTGCATATGCAACTCTCTGTGCTAACAGTCCTCTTTCCACTCTACTGTGAGGAGGGAGGTATATTTCATTAACTGTTTCTTATAACCATCAGTTTTAGTGGCTTTAGAAATACAAAGAATTAGAATCCCTTTTAGTGGTCTTTTCATTTAAATTGTTATAGTCATTTGTATGTATTATACTTTGTGATTCTGTTTATTGCATTCAATTTAAGTTCATATAAGTCTTATATTTCTCTGAATTCTTCATATACATCCTTTTTTTGTGAACAATAAACTTTAATTTTTTTCATATTATTTTATATATACACAATAGTATTTTTAGCAATTCATCTGAAATTTTCTCTCAGTGATAATCTTGTACTAAATCATAAGCTGCTCAATGAGATTAGTAACTCCTCACAGGAGCAAAAGCTGACATATTTCCTATATAATTTCTGTAAATGCTTAGCAATAGTTTTAGATACATGATATATGTATATATATACATATATATATATACTCAATACATTCTGTTTTTTTTATAAAACAAAATAACATTTTATATATGCTTTTATTTTTTAGGTTCTCACAGTTCTGCTTTCTCAATGGTAAGTATGTGACTATAAATTTTGAGATTAATTCGAGGAATAATGTAATTTATTTTTTTGGTGTGAATTTTACTTTTTTATGATATGGATTTTAGAATGAAATTAATGATATATTTACATGGTACTTTAAGATGTAAACATATATTCTTCATAACTTTGAGATTATTATTAATAACAATTATTATTAACTCTTTTATGATTAAAAATAATAGTGATATAATAATAAAAATTAGTATTTTAATTAAAGCCATGCTGATAGGGATAAAGTCATTAGACCACGCGCTTGTAAGAATTCAAAACTGCCTCTGCCATTTTACCTTTTGTACCTTCCCGTGCCTGCTAGCTCAGAGGCTTCCTTTCAGATTCTCCTCCCATTTAAACTGTCCTCTGCGTGGTGACGCAGACATCCCCACACCCAAAGAACCAGAACCGGAAACCCGTTGGACCACGGGAAATGTAGTTTGATAGTTCCCATGTGTCCATAGAAAAAATATATATACTTTTAAATGGCATTTCCCAAATTTCAATTAACAACTCTTTCCCCCAAATTTAGAGATGTGAGAAGGAAGGATTTAAAGGTTATAGCATTTATCTGTGATCATATAGTATTAGTACTATGTTAGAACCCAAATTTCTTAACTCCAAGTCCAGGGACATTTCTACAACATCATGCTACCTATGAAACTAGATTTGAGGAGAAAACTTGATTAGGTCAATGAATCATCTATGGAATTTCAAGATATATTTTATTTAATTCTTTAAATTAAAATTTTGTTTAAGTTGTTCTGGCCATAAGGTATGGCCAGTTGCTCTTCTTTGAAATATACCTCTACAAGCAATGAATTTATAATTTCAGGTCCCCATTCCAAAAAAAAATTACACTGTTTTGATATCCTTATAAGCAAGAGGAATAGAAAAAACATGTAGGTAATTATTTAAACACTGAAGCTTCAAGGTCAAAAATGAAGGGAAAATTTTATTTTTCAAATTAGTAACTTATTGATGCATTTTCTTTCTTATAACATTGTGTTAGCCTTTTTATCCTCAATAAAACTATCACTTATAATAAAAGACCAGAACTAAACAAACGAATACACTAACCATGCCTGACAAGCATGCCTCATTTGACAGCAATAGTCCACTGACTTTATGCCAAGAAGGGAAATCCTATTTTAATGTCACTCTGGCATCAAGATTAGCTTCTATATTGATCAGAATTCTGATGTCTCTCAGTGATGCATTGCTTACATTATTGTTTTGATTGCACTCCTTATCCTGCTAATCCAATTCTATGTTAGTTCATATCCAATTTCCCAAGTTTCTCTGAATTCTTCATATTTGTCATTTTTTATATTCCATTATGTAGTAGGCTTTGTTAATTCATTCCTTAATAGGTGGACATCCCACTTTGCTTTCAGTTATGTGTGAGAACAAGTAGTGTTGCTATACAATTTTTTTTGTAATTATTAGACTTTCCCCTTTACCATGAGGCATATGCCCCTACCCCCAACCATATCTTTGGGTCAATGAGTATGTTTATTGACTTTTGTATTATAATCCCACTCTCCATCCCACCCCAGAATGTCTCTACCAATAGGTGATTGGTATACTTGCCTTTCCAGAAAGCCTTTAACTGTTATCATTTTTATCTTTGGTCATATTTGCCAATCCTATTGGTATGAAATGAAATCTAAAAGTGCATTAACTTTTTTCTTTTATTATCAGTGATTTGGAGGATTCTTTCATGTGGATAATGATAAAAATGTTTCTTTTAAAAACTGCTCACTGTACATGGTGGCATATTCCTATAATTCCTGCCACTGAGGAGGCTGAGACTGATGTCTGGCTTGAGTTTAGGAATTCTAAATGCAGTAGGGCTAAAGCCAATCATATGTCTGTATTGTCTGCCACAAAGATGGAGAGCCCCAAGGAGAAGGGGGCCACCAAGCTACCTAAGAAGAGTAAACTAGCTCAGGTGGGAAAAATAGCAGGTCAAAGCTTCTGTGAACTGGAAGCTCTACTTCCAACTTGACCAAGAAAGACAGATGCCGTATAGCCTCAAAAAAGAAATAAAATAATATTTAAAGAAAAAGTAAAAGAAAAATAAATGACCTATTCATGCATTTTAACCCTTTATATTTGAGGAGGAATGTATTCTATATCTGTTTTACACACACACACACACACACACAAACACACACACACACACACACACACATATATATATATAAATTATAAATTCCTTATATATCTGGGATATCAGACCTTAATCAGAAATATTTGATGATATTTTTCAAAACTAGCAGCTTCTCTTCTCATTCTACCTGAGCTGATTGTTCAGTTGTGTAATAGGTATAGGCTTTAAAAGTGTAAAGGCAGATTTTTACAAGCATATTAGGGGAAGCCTGTGCTGGAAGTCATGGACATTCTGAATAGAATGTAGGGGGTAGGGAGGAGAGAGCTAAGCAACAGACATTGCTGTTTGGAGAGGGTTTTGGAGCAGAAGCACAATCAGCAGTCCCTATATGACCTGGTATCTTGGAGAGTGATGAAGGTTGTAAAGGCTGAAGATATCCTACAAGTCAACTCCAAGTAGGGAAGAGGTCTGTGTTTTGGTGGACAGGTTGCAGACATCTCTCCCTGCCTGGTTACTTTTGGATCATTGGCTGTGGAGGACTTGGTTCCTGGTATCCTGAAGACATCTTTGGATCAGTTGTGAGAACCCAAATCCAAGCCCTCAGGTCCTTAGCTAAGCTGTCACCTGGCTGAAGCCAGGTTGGCTAAGGAACTTACCCTTTTGACTCTAATCCTGGGCAGTTAGACATAGTTTCACCTCACCCCCTCTCCTATCCTCTCAAATTGCAATTAAACTGTTTCCCTGTTTGTTTTCTTCATACCTTAAAGTTCCCATAGTGTGTGTATTTATTATACTCTGAGTTTATCACTTATCTAGGTGGAGCTCCTGTCAACAGTCATTTTCCCTAACAGCTAAACCCCGTTTCCCTAACTTGTTAAGTCCCTACCTGTTGTCCAATCCTGTCTCCTACTCACCCTTCTGAACCTACATATAATATTTAAGTTATCTCTCCTGGTTTTCCCCATAAGAGCTGTCTTAGTGTGTTTGCCTCTTTGTGATTCCTTTTGGTGTTTTCTTGGCAAAGATAGGGGAGTATTTTGCCGTTTCCTTCTTCATCTCCTTTTATAGATGATGAATCAAGGAAATAGAGTTGAATGGAATATATGTTGTCGTTCAGTTGTTTTTAGTTACATTTTATTCTTTGTGACCCCATATGGGGTTTTCTTGGCAAAGATAATGGATTGATTTGCCATTTCCTTTTCCAATATGTCTGTGCATGTGTATGGGTATATGTATTATTTGATTCCACAGCATGGTGTCTGTTACAAAATAGATGTTTAATAAATGCATCATTTATTGGTTGGTTGCAGCTCTAATGCTTTAATGGTAGTCACAGTGTCATGGAATCTAAAGGAACTGAGCAGCCTGTGATAGATTTCTATGAAGACATAGAGAAAACTTTAATTGGGGAGGCAAGTATGAACGAGCTGTTATCTATGTTATTCACAAGAGTAGCTCCATCACTGAGATCACAGATCTACCGTGGTATGAAAGCATTTAACTGAAAAGAGCTGATAGTCTTTACAGTCACACTCTTGAGTTAGACTTGAACTCAAATCAAGATAATAGATAATCCACAATTTGTTCTCTTCTTAGTAACATTCAGACTTGCTAGCCTGTAAATGCTGAATGTTGGACACTTTTTTTCTTATTTATAGTAGTTTCCTCCTATTATCTCTTTACCCTATTCCCTTATGCCTGGGGAGTTTTCTTCAATAATTTCTGGAAATATATCCAAAACCTTTTACAGAACATTTGGTCATATTTGGTAGTCCAGAGATTCTTGAATTATATGTTTCCAGGTTAATCATTTTTGATAAGAAATAACTTACTTTTTATTCTTTTTTTCAATATTTTTAATTTTAAAAAGCCCTGATATCTCATGGAGTCATTAAATTCCATTTAGCCCATTCTGATTTTCAAAAATTTCTTTTAAGTAAGGATTTTTATCTCTTATGCTAATATAATATGATATTATATGTAATATGATACACTTTTATTCTCTTATACTCTCTAGGCTGGTCTCTCTAATCACTGAGCCACCTAACTACCACTCTCATTTCATTTATAACATCATTTAACTTAAAAAAACAACAACTTTTGATTTATTTTCCCTAGGCATGCTAGATGACCTTGTGGCCAAGCTGTCTTTTGTTTTAAGGCTTTGCTTGTAGATATGTTGAAGTTTTTATCCTATTCTGAATTTGTGTTTTAAATATCCCTGATACCATAATAGTTCTTTATAATTTCTTTTGTTGTTGTTGTTTTTTTTTACTCATTCTTCTCATATTTTTTTGAGATGAATTTTTGCAGGGACTACAAAGGCTTTGTTTGTTCCTGGCTTATATCCTCTGAGATCCAGCTATTGCTTTCTCTGGGTATTAAATGCTGTATTTTCTAAGGATCTCTAGGGCAGCTTGCATCACCACTATAAATTTTTAATGGGTCTTAAGTAGTCTTATTGAGAACATTGTATAATTACTGTTTTCCTAGATTTTCTAGGTCCTAGATTCTAGTTTGGGTCTACTTAATCCAATTAAAGACTTGCTCTTGGCATTCTAGTTCCCTTGCTGGCTCTATCCCTGGTCAGCTACCTGGAAAGATCTGAAAGCTTAGATCCTCAGAGTTTTTAGATTCTTCCAGAATTTAATGCTAGGATCTGAGGCTGTGACTTTACTCTTCAACGGGAACTGCTAAACTTTAGTTCAAGATGATTTTTTCTAAAGTGCATGACAAACAAAATCTTCTAAAAATAGTAATTATATCGACTTTTGATGACTTGTTCTATCTGACTTTTTGGACCATCAATGAAAAATAATTTCATAGACATTACCTGAGGATAATAGAACTATTATATTTCTAGTCAGTTTTAGAGCTTACCCTAAAGGAACAGGTTTAGTAACTAGGAGTATCTTAAGCAAACATGAACTATATATATATTTTTTATCAATTTAAGAGAAAACATAAAGTACCAAGCACATATAATAAACCATAGCCATTTGGAAACCAAGTTTCTGGACTCTTTAGGTTTTTGGATTGTTTTTGGAATAGACTGATTCCATCAAGAAATCAAAATGTTAAAAGTATAAAAAAGCATACTAAAATGTTGATTATGAAGAAATAAATCTTCAGCACACAGCAATAAATGAGCATGACTAAGAAAAGCCCTAGGCCAATGACTAACGAGGTATAGTTGCTTAATTTGCTAAAAGAAGCTATTCTCTTATAGGTCAGTCATTTTTTTTATTAATGACAAAATTTGGAAGAAGTAACAAAAGGCAAAGGAGCTATGAAAGCAGACAAGTGGAAACAAGAAGAGGGAAGGAAATGATTGAGATTGGTAGTAGAAAATGTACCCTTGGACATTCTGGTACTAATATTGTCAGCAACCAGAAATAGAGATAGGAATTGGTTACTCAGACAATGGAGAGAGTCAATAAGTGCCCTTTGGGGGAAATGGTAATTGTCTTGAATTACAGCAGCAAGAATGCTAAAAATCTTCTATTTGTTTCTGTCTCTCAACTCTCCTATCCACTCATCTATCAAAGTAATCTTTCTAAAGTACAGATATTATCATAGCATTCTTTTACTCAAGAAACTCCATAGCTCACTATCACATCCAGGATCAAATATAAAAATTTCTGTTTCTCATTCAAAGCTCTTTATAAACTACACCTGTTCCCAACAAAAGAAAAAATTTTAAGGCTATTTACAATTCATACCTCCAATAATCTTCAATCCAGTGACACTGGTTTCCTTGCTGTTCCTTCATCTCCTGACTCCAGCATTTTCACTGTCTGTCCTACCCTTTTGGAATTCTCTTCTTCCTCATTTTTGCCTCAGCTTCCTTGTTTTTTAAGTCCCAGCTAAAATCCCACCTTTTTCAGGAAGCCTTACTGGATCTACCTTGGTTCTACTGCCTTGCTTCTGTTCATTATCTCCAATTTATTCTTTATATAAATTGTTCTTACATAGTGGTTTCATGTTTTCTTCATAAGACAGAATACTCCTCAAAAAGAGAGAATGTTATTTTTTTCTTTGTATCTTTAGTGCTTAGTATAGTACCTATCACAATATATATTTAACAAAAGTTTATTGAAAGAATGATAGAAATAAGATAGAGGTCATAGTATAATTAATGGACATTTTCAGCCTTTGGTGAACACTTTCAGAACTAAATTGGTTTGCTTATATGATCTGACAAGTTAGGGAGTCATGAGCTTTCTTCTGAGAGCTCATTTTGGTTGTATTCCTTCTCTAGAACAAGTTTATAATGCTGATGTAATTGGGCTTTTCTGGCAATGTTTATTAACTTTTATTTTGTCACTTGCCTATGAAACCAATCATCCTGGGCTTGAGTGATAAAGAGTGAGTTGAATTTTTATTTCTGTAATTGCTGTAGGACCTAAAAAATAAATTGTGTGGTTGGGAAATTGCATCACTCTAAATCTTTCACAGATGTTTTACCTTTTGATTATAGAACACAAGTTAATGCCAACACATTACAAATATTAATTCATGAATTTTAATATTTATTATTCCCTTTTTATATATCCTATCATTTTTATACCATCAATGAAAGATCATTTTATAATAGGAAAGCTATTATGTTACTAAGTGATGGTAGGGTCTTATCTAATGAAGCACACCAGGTTAGTGATTGGGAATATATTTTATGCATTCCTTTACCCTAGTATTATTTTACTCAGTCAACTCTGGACAAGAGAATTATTCAGACTTTGAGATATTTTCACAGAAGAGATTTCAGGACAAAACTAGAATATCATACAGATACTCTGTAGCTTTTTAATCATAATTTTAAAGATATAATTTTTTAACCCTTAACTTCAGTGTATTGTCTCATAGGTGGAAGAGTGGTAAGGGTGGGCAATGGGGGTCAAGTGACTTGCCCAGGGTCACACAACTGGGAAGTGGCTGAGGCCGGGTTTGAACCTAGGACCTCCTGTCTCTAGGCCTGACTCTCACTCCACTGAGCTACCCAGCTGCCCAAAGATATAATTTTTTTTTATGTTTTTAAACCCTTAACTTCTGTGTATTAGTTCCTTGGTGGAAGAGTGGTAAGGGTAGGCAATGGGGGTCAAGTGACTTGCCCAGGGTCACACAGCTGGGAAGTGTCTGAGGCCAGATTTGAACCTAGGACCTCCCGTCTCTAGGCCTGGCTCTCAAACCACTGAGCTACCCAGCTGCCCCCCAAAGATATAATTTTTAATGTTGCTTATGTCTAGAATTCTATTCAAAGTCAAACATTAGGAAGAGTTTAGAGGAAACTGTGTCCCAGGCTCATATCAGTAGAAGTGTCATCAGAGATTACTTCTTTAATCAATCATTTAATGTTGGAGCTGTAAGAGACTTTACAAATTTTCTAGCCTAACCCTTTCATTTTGAAGATCAGGAAAATGAGACTTAGAAAGAAAAAAGTTAGAGCCAGGACTACAAAGCAATTCCATTGCCTTTCAGTCCAGTGCTTTCCTTATAGCTCATTTGCTTTTCTGATAATGATGACTTTTCAGACTTTAGAATAAGCCATTCCCTATATAACTGAGCATGAATTCTTAAAGGGGAAGATGAGAGAGAGAGAGAGACAGACAGACAGACAGACACTGAGAGAGAGAGTGTTTTCATATTTCACAGAGTGAAAGAGACCTAGCAGATGGGGATGTAAGTTGACTAGAGCACCTCTTCCTGCTCCATTTTGTTTGATAATAGAAACATAGGTATTTTAATAGTGCTGCGAGGCAGAAGAATCTGATAGCAATTGCAGTAAAGATGTTGGTTTCTTTGGAGAGCAATAACACTGCTACCCTTCCTCTTCATCTTCAGCATATCGCAGTAATTCATGTGCATACCAAGAAAACCACTTGCTTTGGTCTTTGATTTGCTAATTAGTTTAATGGATAGGCAGCCTTATTACTGTCTGGAGGAGATACAGCTACAATGCTTCATTTTCTCTTTGTGAGAAAAAGGCACACAGCCAAAAAACAAGCTGGCATCAGAAACACAGTCAAGAGTTTCTTTATGTCCCTTCCATACTAGCTATATTTGCACCACATCAACCAAAAGTTACATCTTCAGCATATTCTAATAATTCACATTCTGAAATGGTCATCAGGAGAAAGTTAAACTATAATAAGAATATCACCTCTTTGTTATATCCAGGTTCTTAAATTTTATTATGTTTCATCCTATATTTAAAAGTTCTACACAAGAGCCCTATTTTCCTATGACCCTACCAACTATAAGCCAGAATTCAATAAGGTGACATTATGCCAAGGCAAAAAAATGGTATGCAAGTTAAATTGAAGAAGAATTATTCAAGGAGGAGAAGAGGTAGTATTTATATAGAGTTTAAAATTTGTAAAACACTTTACGTACTTTATTTCATTTTATCCTCATAATCACCCTTTGAGGTTGGTGCTATTATTATCCTAATTTTATAGATAATGAATTTGAGGTTAAGAGAGGTTAAATGTTTTGCTCAATGTCACACAAATAGTAAGTGTCTTACGTGGAATGTCATTAAGTCTTCCTAATTCCAATTCCGTCACTATATCTAATATATGAACCTCTTTCTCATCACCCATTCCCAAAACTATTGTTTTCACATATTTCTGGCACCAGGAAGGTCCAAGACTTTGTATCTCTAAATCCATATTCTGCAGACATTTTTATGTCATACTTTCTCAATCTATTCTCCATCTCTGACCTACTGAAAATCTAGCTTTCATCCTAGGATCCTTGGTTTCTGATTGCCACATTACTTTCATGCAATTTTCATGTCATATGCTTACCTTTCCCCATCTCTATCTTTAGTCATGAGTACTGTAATTAAGTCAACTCCATCATTTATGAAAAATACTGTGTCCCGTGATTCTACTCAACAATCCTATGATTTCCTTAGTCAAAATTCCCCTCCTCAACCACTACTTCATTTTGTATACTTTTTTTTCTTTTTAGAATATAAGAACTTTGAAGGTAGATACTATTTTGCTCTCTTTTTTTAAATCTCCGGTGCTATGAACAATATCTGGAAAATAGTAAGCATTTATTACTTTCTTTTTTCATTCATTTACTTATTCATGCTGGCTCATCATCATAGCATTGTGATTAAAGTAACAGAAAAGATATAATGACTTGAATAGCAGTTGAAAGTAGCTGGCTGGAAGATGGTATTGTCTTTAAGAACTTGAATGCTAAATTCTCAGAATCTATAAAGTAATGCTTTCCTGACAATTGAATGGCAAAACCTCACTATTTATAATGTACTGCCATGTCAGTGTCTCAAGTTGAAAACATTGATGTGAATGGTGAAAACTCCTGTTAGTATTGGCCAGTTAGATGCAAACACAGTATAGATGGTAGAATAAAGGAGAAATTAGTTTTAAATCAAGTAAACTCTAACCAAAAAGGGTAGATGTTGAAGAGATGCTTAAAATAAAAGAAAAAAGGTAAGAACTTGTGATGAGCTCACTTTTATTTTCTTAACATTCTTTTTTAAAAAGAAGAGGAAAGAAACAAAGAGAAAGAAATGTATGAGAAAAGAGGATAGAGGGAAACACACAATTAATTATGACTATGAATGTTAATGGGATGACTTCCCCCATAAAATGGAAGATATAGCAAAATGAAATAGAAAGCAAACCATAACATAATATTGGTGATAAGAAACACACTTGAAATAGGCAGATGCATACAAAATTAAGAGAGCAAAATTTATTGTTTCATTTGAAATAAAGAAGATAAGGATAGCAATCACAATCTCAGACAAAGAGACAACAAAAATACATTTAATTAAAAGAGAGAAATAGGGAACCTACATTTTGTTGAAGGGTATCATAGACAATGAAATGATATCAATAATAAACATGTTGCAACAAATTACATGGCATCTAAATACTTAAATGAAAAGCTTCTTGAGTTATGGAGAAAACTAGATATTAAAACTGAAATTATCTGGGATTTCAATTTATCTCTCTCTGATCTAGATGAATCTAAACAACTAAAAGAATGACTGAATATAATTTAGAAAAATAAGATGATAAATTTCTGAAAATTAATGAGGTAATAGAAAGGAACATACCTACATTTCAACTGTGCATAAAATATTTACAAAATTTGACCACATTTTAAAGTAGAGGCCTCACAAACAAATGCAGAAAAACAAAAATAAATTCATCTTTAGAACTATAATGCAACAAAAAGTATATTTAGAAAGGAGCAATGAAATATTATTAAATTTAATTTTTGACCAAATAACAATTCTAAAGAACAGGTTTTTCAAAGAAGAAATCATAAAAACAAATGCTAATTTAATTATGATGATAATAACAAGACAACATAGCCACATTGTTAGGATATAGGCATACTCCTCAGAAAATCTAAATGAAATTTAATTTATATCTATTAAGATGAAATTGAATTTATATCTATTAAGATGCCCAATCCAATACAAGAAATACTTAAATAACCCAGACTCAAAAGAAAAAGAAGTTACATACACCATAAGTAAATTTTCAAAGGAAAAAAAAGGGCGGGATCAGATGGATATAAGAGATCATTTTATTAAACTTTTAAGGAACAATTAATTTAGATAAAACTTGAAAACAAAGGAAAAGAAACTGCCCTACAAAATTCCTTTTATTATACTAATATAGTCTTAATAGTTAAACTGGAGTGAGACATAACAGAAAGAAAACTGCAGACCAGTATCTTCAATGAATATTTAAGCAAAAATTTAATGTAAAACACTGGCAAAGAAACTACAACATTGCACAAAGATGATATGCTAAAATTAGGTTGAATTTACACTTAGAATTTAGGGCTGGTTCAATGTCAAGATAGGTATCAATAAAATTGATTATATTAATAATTAGAACAGCAAAATCATAATCATATCAACAAAATCATAAATACAACTGATACCCCCCAAAAGTTTTTGACAAGATACAATGCCCATTCCTGTCAAAATTACTAGAAAGTATAGGAATAAATGGATCATTCCTTAATGTTTTAAGAAATAGCTTTATAAAACCGAGTCAGCATTATTTGCAATAGGAACAAACTAGAGACCTTTCTAATAAGATTAGCATGGATATCCATTATCACCATTACTCTCCAATATAGTGTTGGAAATACTAGCTATAGCAATAAGACAAGAACATGTAATTATAGAATGAAGTATAGATGAAGAATAAATGAAATTATCATTTTCAGGAAATATGATAATTTGCTTACAAAAACTTAGAGAACCACCTAAAAAAATCTAAATAAAACACTGAACAACTTTAGTGAGCTTACCAAATATAAAACAAAGATACAGAATTTCTACATATTACCAACAAACTCCATGAAGAAGAAAAAGAAAGAAAAATATCATTTACAATAAGTCTTTGGGAATTTATCTGTTAAGATATTTAGAGGAATTATATGAACACAACTACCAAAAACTCCAAGCAAATAAAGTTATATAAATAATTGGAGAAATATTACTTCTGCATGAGCAGGCTGAGTAATATGATAAAAAGTTCAATATTATCTAAATTAATTTACCTTTTCAGTGCTACACTAATCAAACTATTAAATTATTACCTTATATTGTTAGAATAATCACTAACAAATTAATCTAGATGAACAAAAGATCAGGAATTGCAAAGAAAAGAATGAAAAAATGAAAAGAAATTGGACCTAGCAATACGGGATCACAAACTGTACTACGGACAATTTGGTGCTGTCTAAGAAATAAAGAGGTTGATCAGAAAAACACATTAGCTATACTGTATACAGAAGCAAATAGACATAGTAGCCTACTGTTTGATAAAGCCAAATATTGCAAGTATTGGGGAGAAAACTTACTATTTGACAAAAACTATTGAGAAAACTGGAAAGGAATCTGGCAGAGATTTGGTATAGGCCAGCATCTTACACTATATACTCAGATAAGCTCCAAATAGTTCCATGATTTAGACATAAATTGAAACATCCTAAACATATTAGAGGAATAAGGAATACATTACCTATCAGATCTATGGATAGCGGAAGAATTAATTACCAGAAAAGGAGATAATCATGTGAGGGGAAAATGGGCAATTCTGATTGCATGAAATGAAAGGTTTTTTTTAATACAAACAAATCTAATACAATTAAGACTAGAAGAAAGGTAGGAAAATTAGAAATAACCCTGCATCAAGGCTCTCTGATAAAAATTTTATTTCTAAGAGATATAGACAACCAATTCAAATTTTAAGAAGGAAGAGCACTTCCCAAATTAACAAATGATCAAATGATTTGAACAGGCAGTTTTCAGAAGAAGAAATTTCTACATCTAGGTAAAAATACTTTAAGTCCCTAGCAATTAGAAATTTAATTAAATTAAAATAACTCTGAGAATTTATGTTATTCCTCTTAGAATAGCAACAACAATTGCTACTGGATCTCTGAAAAAATAGGTATATTAATGAACTACTGGTGGAACTGTGAACTGTTGCAGCCATACTGGAAAGTGCTTTAGAATTATGCCCCCAAAGTTATCAAATGATTACATTCTCTGACTGAGAATCACTCTTACAAATTCTATACCCCTATCGGTCAAAGGAAAAGGAAAAAGATTCATATGCACAATAATATGTATAGCACCTTTTTCTCTGGAGACAAAATTGGAAACTAATTGGGGAAGGGCTGAACGAGTTTTGCTATATGCATGTGAGAGAAAGTTACTGTGTTCTAAGAAACAATGATGGGAGTTATTTCAGGGAAACTTGGGTAGACTTTTGTAAATTGATAAAGATGGAAGTAAGCAGAACTAGAAAAATTTATACAATTAGAACAATTTTATCAAAACAAATAACATCAGAAGATTTAGGAACATTGATTATAACAGTGACTAACCATGATTCCAGAGGACTAATGATAAAGCATATCATGCATTTCCTTGTAAAAGGTATAATACACTCAAGGTGCTGAGAGATTTTTGTGGAGTGGGTTGATGGGTAGGGGAAGGAGTGCAACATGACTGATGTAGAAATTTGTCTTCCTTGAATATACTTATTTGTAGATTCTCATTAAAAATTGACTAAAAAGTAAACAAAAACAAACCTAATTCTTTGTTCCTCAAAATTGTTTCTACAAATATTTTAGTATATATGGACAATTTCTGTTTTTGATCTCCTTGTGTACCAACAGGAACTCTGGGTCAAATGGCATTATTTAGTCATTTAACTAGAATCACTTTAATCACTGCTTAGAGAGAGTTGGTGGCACAGTGAATAGAACACTTGTCCTGGAGCCTTGAAGATCTGAATTCTAATCTTGCTTCAGGCACTTAGTTCTGAGGTATATATCTCTGGGAAAGTCGCTTAACATCTGTTTGACTCAGTTTCCTCAAATATATATATATATATATACATATATATGCATAATAATAGCACCTACCTGCCTGGATTGCTGTGAGGGACGATGGTAGATAATATTTATAAAATGTTTAGCACAGTGCCTGGCACATACTGTATGCTCAATACAGACTTTTTTCTTTCTTTCCTTCCATCTTAAGGGCACAGTTCCAAAATGCTTTCCAGAGTTGTTAGAGTAAACATTTTATTTTAAATGTTACGCTAACTGGAAGAAATTCAAGCACCATTTGAGGGAAACATGGAGGAGAGTGTTTGGATGAAGATCAATAGAGACAATGTTATCATAGGAGAATGAAAATCTTCTTTTACAGAAATAAAATCAATGAGGACTTCAGGAACTAAGTTAAATCTTGGCACAGTCATAACATAGTAGAAATGTGAGACTTCAGTTATCCAGACATCAGTTGAACTCTCTGGCAACAACATATCAGATAATACTTTCTTGATTTAATCTAATGATAATTTCATTTTTCAAATTAATTATGTGAACTGCTGTTCTGTATTGGATTCTGACCAATACAGAAGAATTGATTGTTAAAGTGAAAATGATGAGAACCTTTAACAGAAGGGGCCAATCCATCTGAGAATTTGTGATAGAGGAGATAGAGGAAAGTTTAAATTGAACACTAGATTTGGGAAGAGAAAGTATCAAACTATTCACAGAAATAATAGATGGAGAAGTAAGGTCAGGGAGGATAGAAAGCACTCAGTGATGAAATCCTGCTGGTATGATGAGAAACAATTCCAGTAAGGAATAAAGGAGTGGTTGCCTAAAAGGGCCAGTGTCAGTGTAGAGGAAACTCATCAAACAACTTGGATCAGAAAAAAAAGTTTAGATAAAAATAGAAGCAAAGCCAGGTAATAGTAGATGAATACCAAAACATTGTTGGCACTATAAGAACAGTGACAGGAATACTCAAATTGAATATATTCAGGAGAGTAAAGCTATAAATAATGAAAGTATTTTGCTTGGTTTTAGCTATCTTTGGGAAAAGAAGACATCAGTTTGTGAAATGCACTGTTGAGATGAATTTAATAATTGAAATAGATGATAGAGATGATTAGGTATAGCTCAATTCCTATTTAGATTTGAATTTTTCTTTTAAGGCAGCTAATATTTAATCTGGGAGCAATATATTGTCTATTAGGGAATTGAAACCCTAGATGAGTTGGGAGATAGGAACAGAATATCTACCTATGCTTAAATTTTAGTTTCTATGCCCTGATGAACTGTATCTTAGATCATTAAAAGAACTGGCACATATGATTGCTGAGTTACTGCCTTGGTCTTTGAAAGATTGAGGAGAACAAAAAAGGTGTCATGGGACTAAAGAATTGCAAAGGTTATCCTGATTTAAAAAAAAAGGAAAAAGATTGGTAGTCTTTATAGACTAGTAAGCTCGACTATTATTCCTGGTGAAAATCAAGAAAGTACTTTTAAAGGGAAGCTGAGTGAATATCTAAAAAGGCAATACTGATAACAAAGAAGTAATATTACCTTGTCAATAAAAGGCATAGCAAACTAACTGTACCTATTTCGAAAGGGATACTACAGTAGTTATTATCAGAAACCAGACAAATTCTTATTCAAATAATGTGTGTTGCTTTTTTTTTCTGTTTTCCCTTTTAGTAGCTTAAAAGAGGCAACTTTTGCAATGCTTTCTTTTTCTTCTAAGGTGGATCTTAATAAGACCGAAGCCCTAATATCTAAAATAGAATACCTTCATCATCAACCCTACTTTTGGAATTTCCTACATTCTTTGCCAGAACTACAAAGAAACAATGTAGATTTTAAGTATGGGCTTCAGACTTCGGCACCGTTACTACAGACAATTCTAAGGTAAGGCATAATGCAATTAATTTTCTGTTAATTATTTGTGAATTAATATTTTTAAAAGGGAATCCATTTAAATGGTTTTATAAATCTAAAATTTGTTTTTCAAATTCGATTTCCTTTCTATTTAAGTTTGCTCTTTCTCTCCCGAAATATTGGAAAAATGGGAACAGTATTTTGGTACAAAACATTGAAAGAGCTGTCTTAATATGGCACCTGACTGTAGAGGAAGCAGATTGTTTTTGTTGAACACCTACGACACAATACAATTGCTCACCTGTTGACATTGCTTTGGGGCAAAAGTTTATTGCCTTTTAATCTCATTCTTTAGAAAAATATACAGAGATAAATATTGTGACTCTGTGTATGTTGATTACTAAGGACCAGATGGGAAAAACTAACAAATTCAAAAAAAAGCTAGAGCCATAAGGGTTTTTAGACATAATTATGTCCATAGCCATCTTTTCAGGATGAAGAATTTGAAACTAGAGTGGTAAAGACTCCCACTCACTCAGATTATTAGTGACTGAGTTAGGACTAAGCCCCATGTTCCCTGTTGTTATTGTTCAGTTGCCTTTGACTCTTCATGACTCCATTTGGGGTTTTCTTTGCAAAGGCATTGGGATGGTTTTTCATTTCCTTTTCCAATTCATTATTGAGATGAGAAACTGAAGCAAATGGGATTAAGTGATTTGCCCAGGGACGTACATCCAGTATGTATTTGAACTCAAGTCTTCCTTCTGTAGACCTCTATACTCTATACACTGCATCACCAAATTTCCTCACTTCTAGTTTATTCACTTTTCTACTAGTACTATTGCTTTGCTCAATTAGAATCCTCACCACACTTCCATTATGAAATTCATAATATACTTTGCTTAATATTGTTCTGCTGTGTTCATACCCATCAGTAAACATTCATTCAATTCATTCACAGCACATATTCATTGATCATTTACTATGTTTAAGGCAATGAAAATGTATTTAGATTTCTCATGTCTTTAATTTTACATAAGAGACCCAAGGTTTAATCAATTCAACTATAAGAAGATGCTTGTGATCAAGGCATAAGTTTTTGAGAATTAAAATTATTATTAAATCACAATAAGAATGCACACAGAATCCTGTACCACGAACTGGCTGATTAACAGGGTGTCAGGGTTTGGAGCTAGAAGACTTTTAGAGATTACTCAGAATTATAGAAATCTATGGTCTCTACATTGAATAGAACTTCCAGGTTATCTAGTACAATTCATATTTTTTTTAAGAATCTCCTCAACACACATGATAAATGGTCACCCAGTGTTTGCTTGAAAACCTCTAATGGGATGAAAGCAACTCCATCAAGAGGCAGTTCATACTTCTTAGGCATCTCAAATTATTAATAAATTTCTCCTCACTGCTCCTTGCTTCTTGTTTCGTCTTGTGCCCCTAAGCAGAAAAGTATATCTTAGGAAGGACATCAATAAATTCTATAACATCTAGAAAACAACCATAAAGAGTTACAAGATCACACAATACTTTATCAATCACCTAGAACTGAACATAATATTTTAGATGTGCTCTGATGAGGAAAGAGCATAGCAGGATCATGACGTCTTTGATTCTGAACATTATGCTTTTCATGATACAGCTTAAAGAATGAAACTTTTTTTGGTTGTCACATCACATTATTGACTTGTATTGATTGTTAGTCCAATTAAATCTCTGGATTCTTTTCAGACGAACTGAAAGAGGGGTTCCTACCTCTACTATCTTATATTTGTGAAAAAAAAACCCTTCAAGTGAAAGTTTACATTTATTTTTATTAAATTTGATTCATTTTGATTTGATTCAGGGTTCTATCTTGTGACTAAATTTTGTGAATTCTTACTGTCATTCATTATTACTTATCATTGCTTTGCCTAATCTGAAAAATTGATAGAGAAGCCCTTTGTAGCTTTACTGAAAACCTCTGACAAAAAATGTCAACCAGCATTGGCTAAGCACATGTCTGGTGCAGTCTGTTTCAGTTCATCAGAGAACTAGGTGCTCCTTATTATGCCCCTATTTGTCTTAAAAGTCAGTTCCCTAGTGACCATTTTATTCTGCCTTTCTGGTTCAAAAGAAAAACTTAATGAACCAATGTAGTCACCACTCATACAGCTATTTGGTTCAGACTCTCACTACTTTCAACTACATTATTGTGATTATCTTCAAATTGGGAACCCTACCTCAAATGTCTCCTGACTCCTTTGTTCTGCACAGAAGTTGTACTATGCCACTCCCCCACTCAATCAATTCCATGGGTTCTTATTTTTTCTGGGATAAGAGATCAACTCCTCAGTTTTCCTTTAATTGTCCTTCACAACTTGACCCTAACTTGTCTTTCAAAGAGGACTGTACATTGCTATTCCTCCTGTACTCTGTGATCCATTCAAACTAGACCCCTTGATTGGATAAACCATATTTTATGTCTGTCTTTGTATTGGCTGTCTTATCTATTACTATTATGGTTACTGCTGCTGCCCCTGGCACTGCCACCACCATCACTATCTACTTTACCAACTTGAATACTAGTGCTCTACTTCTAACATCATCATCACCACCACCACCACCACCACCACTATGACTGCTACTATCAATATTACTATTACAATTACTATCATCATTACTACTAGCACCAGCACTACTAGTACTACTACTAGTACTACTACTACTACTACTACTAGTACTACTACTACTATTACTGGCACCACTATTGAGAGTTCTGTTAACTAGCATTTTTTATTGCTTTTAGGTTTAGGGGCTGTAGGAATATTTCATTTTATCCTCACAATTAATCTTGAAAAGTTATTATTATATTATTATTATTATTAATTATTATTATTATTATTACTTCCATTTTACAGATAAAGGAACTGAGGCAAACAGAAATGAAATGATTTGTTCAGAATCACATAGATACTAAGTGTCTCATGCTAGATTTGAACTCAGATCTTCTAGGACCTAACCACTTCAAAACTCACAGGACATGCCTGCAATACAATCCCTCATCCAAGACTTACAGAATCCCTCTTTCTTTCTCTATGAAGCTTTTCCTTTTTTCTTCCTGTCCCCAAATGTAGGCTGGGAGCCTCTCTCCTGAATTACCTTATATTGAACTACTATAAGTGTGTGTGTGTGTGTGTGTGTGTGTGTGTGTGTGTGTGTGTGTGTGTGTATTTATATATATACTATGTATTTGTGCTGATTTCAGGCAGCCAGGTGGCATGGTGGATAGTGTTACTTTTGAAATTCAGTAAGACCTGAATTTGAATCTTGCCTTAGACACTTATTGGCTTCGTGACTTTGGGCAGGAACTTATCTCTTAGCTTACAGTCTCCTTTTCTGAAAAGTGGAGGTAACTACCCCTTCATCTAATTCACAGAGTTGCTGTGAGGTTCAAATGAGGTAGGCTAGGGAAAGTACTTTGCAAATCTCTAAGTGCTATATACTAGCTCTTATTATATAGACTCTGTGTTTATTGTCTTCTACATTAGAATGTAAGCTCCTTGTATGTAGGGCTTGTTTCATTCTCTGTACTTATATCACCTACACTTAGTAGGAGTGCCTTGCATATAATATAATAGGTTTTTAATAAATACTTGTTGATTGCTGTGTTTCCATCCTCCATGAACCTCTTTAAACTTTTCTTTTCCTCAATAGCTTTAAAAATCCCTTTTTTGTTGTCCCTAATTTTTCTTGTAAATCTCAGTAAGATTGACACAGTTTGTTCTTATGACTGAGCTATATCTTTACTTTAATTCTCCATTACTTTGCTCTCTCTTCCACCTTCTGTAAATCTCTCTTTAAAAAATCAATATTTATTGATAGTTTTGTTTCTGTATCACCTATATTTCCCCTAGATGTTCTTCCACATATCCCCTCCCAGAGAGCTATTCTTTAAAATAAAGAATAAAAATAGAAGGAAAAATAAAAAAGTAAAACCAGCCATTGGTTCAGAAAGGTCTCATATACAGATATATATATATATATATATANCCACATATCCCCTCCCAGAGAGCTATTCTTTAAAATAAAGAATAAAAATAGAAGGAAAAATAAAAAAGTAAAACCAGCCATTGGTTCAGAAAGGTCTCATATATATATATATATATATATATATATAAAGACATTATATACAGTGTGTCAGTCATGTGTTCCCATTGCAAAGAAATGAAGGTTGAGAGAGAAGTCAACTCATAGCTCTTCTTTTTGGCTCAAAGTGATCATTATAATTTCACAGAATATGAATTCAGTTGTTTTGTTGTTGTTTTTACTATTCACATTTGTATAGTTATTACATACATATAATTTTCCTGATTGCTTTTACTTCATTTGCATAGGTTTATACAAGTTTTCCCAGGTTCCTCTGCATTCATCCCAATAATCATTTTTTTAAAAAAAATCTTACCATCTGTCATAGAATTGATACTATCAGTTCCAAGGCAGAATGGGGGGGGGGTAAGGGCTAGGTAATCTGGGTTAAGTGACTTGCCTGGTATCACACAGCTAGGAATTGCCTCAGTTCACATTTGAACCCAGCACCTCTCAACTCCAAGTCTATTCACCGAGTCACCTAGCTGCCCTCTACTAATAATTTCTTACAGCATAGTGACATTCCATTATAGTCATGTACCACAATTCATGAGTCTTGATTGATGAGCATTGGCTTTGTTTTTTATTCTTTGCTACTCCAAAAAGTGATGCCATAACTGTTTATGTAAATAAATACATATGTGTATTTATTTATTGCATTTGCATCTCTTTTTAAAAGTCTGAAGTTTGATGAATTCCTATTGCACCTTCATTGGTCTCTTTTAACAACCCTACCTTTTCTATCTTAGGTCCTTTCTGTGTCTTCATAATTTTATTGTTGAAAGCTTCCTTTCTTTCCTGACCCAACTTTGCTCATAGAATATTGTTTATGAGATCCTATGTATTTTTCTCTCTTCAGAATCTTCTCTAGCTACTCTGGGGTACCTGTTATACATAGCTTCACTCTTTTAAAAAAGTCTGTCACTCATTCTAAGCAAGGATGACCACTTTCTCCTCCTTTTTCCTATTTTTTCCTTCTCAACATTTAGTTCCTCTTTATTTTGAGAATCAATCCATAATAACACTATCACTTATTATTTCCACCACCTTTTGAGGGATGCAGTTTATCATTAAAACAAGTAAAAAGTTATTAGCTACTCTACTCTTGGCACAGAAGATAGATAATGGGAAAAATTTCCTAATGAGTCACATAGTCCATCCACCATGCTTCCTAGCTTATATAGATAGTATAGAGACAATGACTAGCAGAATCATCATATTATTGCATCCTTTAGATAACAAACACAAGCTGTATCATGAAACTTTTGGTTTTCCCTTCTGTAAAATCAAAATATGGAATGCATATAATATATATGACATACAGAAGCAAATATGCATATGTATATATATTTAGCTGCATTAGTTTATGGCCATGGTTGATATACAATACATTTTCACAATGAATCTCTACTTACTTTACCATGATCTCTTCTAAGATCATTGTGCTTGTAAACTCCTTAAATTTCCCATGTAGGTGCGCTACTTAGCTTCCAGCTCTGTTATGCAACAACGGGGTGCTTATTTTATTACCCATTAGACAGTTTCCCATACACACAACATGGTGGATGTCATTTGCTGTGTTTTTTGTTTGCCAAAACAGCTTGTTTTCCTCCCTCAAAAACTCATTAGGTTTTACCTCATAAAACACTCCACAGATCATAGGTTAGAAAAGTTTCTTTCAGTGGGAGCCCATAGCTGACATCTTCCTTTAAGGGGAAAATAGGAGCTTCCTTAACATCTTACTTGTCCTCTGCAATAATTTTTTTAATTTTAATTTTTAAATGGAGGATAGCTTGGGTTCCAGTAAATGGATAGGAGGAGACTGGGGGGTAGAAGAGAAAAAGGAATCAGTTGTCATGTCTGTTTGTGTCCTAGTAGCAAAGAAGTAAATGATTCAGTGGCAGAAATGATGGAGGAAGAAATTTGTGAAATGAAACTTTTTGGAGTATTTCTGCTAGTCAATATTTAGGTGAGGCATTTAGTAACCCATTGCCTTGGGGCAAAAGCTTTATTGCTTTTTAATCACACCTCATTCTTCAAGAAAATATACATATTGTGACTGTGTGGGTTGACTGGCAAAAATTAAATACTGGCTAGCAATAAAACAGTGAGCAGTAAAGAGCAGAAAGCAAATTCATGACAGCATGACAGAGCTCAAGTTCGTCTGTATAACCCCAGGGAAAGTGGCTCCAACTTATTCCTAGAAGATATGAATGTTAATATTTACAAGACTGTTGCAAAACCTAATGAGTTCATGTTCTTTGTATTACAAATTTCAAAGGACTGTAGCATCAAGACAGATTTTTCACTAACTCTTCCGTGAGACTAAAGAAAAACAATTTAAAAGAGAGAAATTTAGTGTTTTAAATTCTCATGTATATGTAGATATAAAATATAAAAGTTAGATGGGAATATATTATCCCTACCATGAATCAGACTTGGAGCAATGACTACAATACTGGACTTGGAGCCTAAACACCTGGATTTAGAGCCTGCCATTGACTTCTCAGTAATTGTTTGACCATGGGAAAATAAAATAAATATATTCATTTGTTGATCTCTTTAAGACTCAGTTTTCTTGAATCTTTTGATTCATCTTATTTTATTATTGCATCTGGATTTATCTTATTTTGTTATATGTATGTGATATTTTAATATATATGTAATTATATGCATGCAATATGTAATATATAATAATATAATAAAATTTAAAATAAATCAAAAGATTCATAATATAATATATACTTTATATATAAAATATAATATATATAATTATAATAAATATCATATAATAAATAATTTATCTTATTTTTATTATATAATTATATATTTTAATTTTTAATTTTATATATTTAATTTTATGTATTTTATTATATCATTATATTATATGAATTAATATGCATATAATTATATGCATGTGATCTGTAATGTATAATAATGTAATAAAATAAAATTTAAAAATAAAGATTAATATCTTCATATTATGTTATGTTATATTACCTTATAATATATTATTATATATTACAAAAATGTTGTGAAGCTCAAATAAGAAAATAGAGAGCTCTTTGAAGTACTATATAAATGTCAAATGATCTTACCAATGTTATGACATTAATAAGACCCTATCTTCATTATTCCTGCCTTCAAGTATTTCAACAGCTCTCAGCAAAAGAGGAATTTTACCTGTGTACTGGCACTTAGGAAGGTGTTATTAAATGCATGTTAACTGACTGCTTGACTGGCCTCATTGAGAAATTGCCTGAAGGACTGATTTAGGTTTTATTTGAGGGGGAAAATTGCACTCACCATTAGAGTTTTCCCAAAGTTGAATGAACTACCTCAAGAGCTTGCCTGTTTTTACTAATTCCTAGATATATGTTGTGAAAAAGAATTTCTATTCAGGTGGGCTAGAGGTAATTAAAAATCCCTTCTAATTCCCAGGGCCAAGTATTCTGTGATATTCCTGTTTTTATTCTTTGGGAATATATACCATATTCTGCCCTGATATTGGTCATATTTTCAAACTAACTTTAACTTAGATAAAAATTAGAAATCAGACTTTTATACCTTCAGTTTAGCACTGAACAACTAGATGACTCAGAAGATAGAGTGCTGGACCTTGATTCAGGAAGACCTGAGGCTGAATCCTGCATCAGACACTGACTAGTTTTTGACCCTGGCAAAATCATTTACTTCTGTTTGCCTCAGTTTCCTAAACTGTAAAATGGGAACACTTTGTCCTGAGGATAAAATTAGATATTTTTAAAAGTCCATAGTGCAGTGTCTCACACATAGGAGGAACTTAGTGCTTATTTCCTTCCCTTATTCCCCAAGTAAATTTTTTTTTCTATTTTTCAGTTTTGTATGGAGTCAGGAAAACTGGATTCTAGCCTCATGTGCTGTTATCCTTTAGATATGAGGCAAGACCTGACCTTGAATTTTGCCTTCTTCATTTAATAACATAAATCAGAGGGGTAGCTAGGTGTAAACTTCTTAGCAGTGTGACCTTGGGTAAGTCACAACTCCAATCGCCTAGTTCTTACTACTCTTCTGCCTTGGAACCTATACTTAGTATTGATTTTAAGACCGAAGGTAAGGATTAAAAAAATAACCTAAGGCAGCTAGATGAGGAAGTAGATACGAATGCTGTACCTGGTAAGTCACTTATTCTTTGCTTGCTACAGTTTCTTCTCCTACAAAATAGAGTAATAGTACCTATTATGAGGATCAAATGATTATTTGTAGAGTGCAGAGCACAGTTTCTAGCACAAAGAAGGTGCTTAATAAATACTTGTTTTCTGCCTTATTTAAATACTTGTATCATTTTAGGCAAGTCACTTCTCCCTTTCCAGACTTCAATTTCTCCTTCTGTAAAAATTATAGGTTTGGACGATTTCTAAATTCCCGCTGTGTCTAAATTTTATGACCCTTGAAAAGAAAAGGGGCTTGGAATCTCTACTCTATCTATAAAAAATGAGAGGATTGTTCTATGTGATCAGATGGGGCCTTCTGATGCAAACATTCTGTGATACTGGGACTTTTTCACCTTCCTTTTTCTTCAGAGTCTGTGATTCATTAATTTCAGAAATATAGATCACATCTCTGTGATATAAATGAATTGGCTGTGTTAAAATTAATCCAGTATTTTCAGCTGTCTTCATTACAGCCGGTGTAATAATTGATTGGTTCACCTACCTAACCCTGAGCAGTTAAAATGACCAAAATAATGTAATCAAGTAGGCTGTTGCTTAGTTATTTCAGTTATAGAGACCAGACTTGATACTGAAAGTTATGATGTTGCTGATACAGGAGACCAAGAACCTTGTTATGGGAGAATTCAGGGATATTAGCGTTTTCCATTTGAACATTTATATAATTGTTATGCTGTGGAGAGCTTGATTATTCACAGTATATCAAATCTGTGAAATAATGATCAATTTTATAATGAAATGACACTCTACTTGCCTTTTTGAATGTTCTTCTTACTGTAACAGATTAGTTACCTAAAGAATCAAGTAATATTCTTTAGCCTTGGACCTCACATAGCAATTTGTGTTGAAACTCTCTAATGAACTCATTTTGTAATATTAAGTGTTGTTTATATCTGTCTTTGTATCTCAGCCCCTGCTAGAATATAAGATTTTTCCAAGGATGGAGTTTATGACATCCCTTACAGCATTTAGCACACTGCATCGCATACAGAAGGCACTTAATAAATATTTGTCCTGTTGCAAATAGTGAATTTTATTGTTTAATCATAAAGACTATTTAAACCAGAATAGAAACTGAGGAAGAGATGGAGAAAAGAGTCTTTGGCAATAATACTTTTTGAGTTGGACATTAATATTGTTTGAAAGTTATAACTTTTCTCTCATTGTAATTACAGTTTTTTAGCATCTGTAGAAGATTTGGATTGGTTACCAATAAATCAAACCTTCTCTAAAGCTGCTCAAATAGGACTAAATGTGACCATTACAATCCTGAAATTTCTGCAGGAGGAAAAAGTGGAAGTTATTGGTAGGTACTCTTATAATTGTTGCATATTAAATGTACACTGTCAGAAAATCTACATGGATATAAGATACTGTGTATATAGGGGAAAACTTGAATCTGGAAGATGGTATTTGGAAATTCTCCTCTCCTCTGTCCTATTAATCTTTTTGAAGTCTGAGACTTCTTATTTTGCCCAGGCAAGAAGTGCAAGGCCAGATTCCACTATTGACCTGAACGAGAGGTGCCAAAACAACTGCTCCTTTTCCACACTAGGCTTGTTTATCCTTCTTTAGACAACTCATTGGTTTCTACTCCTGAAGGCTTATCATATTCTTATAAAACCCAGTTTGACCAGCCAATTGGCATGGTCTACTGTGGCTTATTTCTCCCAACCTGGGCATGTTCTCTAGACTCCATCTTCCTGCTGACTGAAATTAGAATCATCTCTGATCATGTCCAGATATAATCTAAATTCTTTTGGGAGTTGTGAATAATAATAGACATAGTTCATTTGTAAGTAGCTAATTATGTTTGTTTTTGTGCCCTGATGCAGATTCAGATTTCCTCGTATACTAATGATTTTCTAAAAATCTAAGAAAGATAATCATGTGTAGCCAAAAAAGTTATCTATGCTAACAGAGTTACATGAAATTGAGTAATCTATGATTTTGTTAGTGTAGCGATTTCTTATCACCACCATAGACAACTATGATGGATGCCATCTGAGTCCCAGGAAGTTGTTTGAGCCGCATTGATGTTAATTGACTCGCTCAAGGTTCCATCATGTGTTAGAGGTATCCTTTGAACCCATCTTCCTGATTCTAAGTCTAGCACTTTAGTCACTCTATCATGTTATTAACCATCCCCTCTCCCACCTCAACAAAAAAGAAATCCATAGAAAAATTCTGAAGTCTAATTTTACCTGTTTCAATCTTAAGGATGATTTACATTTATATGATCCTATAGTGTATTGTATTTGTATTTAAGATAATGTATATGTTTTGTAATCTTTAAAGCCTCCTAAATGTCCTGATAAATTATCTTTACACTAGAAATAACTTGTCTCACCACTACCTTCATTTTTTTTCGGTGACCTTTTCACCTATTAGTTTATATATGCTAAGTAATTAGTCGGGAACTCTGCTCAGTGACAGAGATTTTTCCATATATGGCCATTAGAAGAACAGGACATACTCATGCCTATCAATGGTTAATTTCCTGTTGCTGAATCTCTTGACTTGAGGCACAATCACAGCTAGAATGACTATACTCTTTTTTTTCTCATGAGTATCAAACTGCAAGGGAAAAAAGCCAAATAAAACACTTCATTGGGTTAGGCTCAGTGACCTCAATTTGGCTAGCTGCCATTTGGCATCCAGAATATTTGTGTATTGCCCAAATGGCAGCAGTTGATTTACTTTATATTTGCAAATATAATTGCAACTTAGAATATGATTAAAAGGAACTCTTTTCTTTGAACATTTTGACTTCACTTGCCAATGACTCACTACTAAAAGAAGGAGATTACATAAAAAAATTATATCTGTACACTATTGAAAGTTGTTTTCATTTCTCTTATCTTTAGGGGGACATGTTCTTTCAAAATGGAGCCATATATTTTATTGGGAGAGAATAAATTATTTCTGAGTCTTTGGGATTCACCAGTTCAATCATCATAGTCATTTAATCTGGTTATATGAATAATTAAAATGTATTCTTTAGCCTGTTATTAAGGAATACATTTCTATGACCAATTAGTCATTTTTTGGCTATCAATCATTTGGAATTATTTTAGGTTTTCTTTGCATTTGCTCATTCAGAGAACTAATTTTTATATTACTGTTTAAAGAAATATTTTTTGTTATTGTTCTGTAGTGCTATGGTAAAAGCTGTAGATCAGGAGTCAGAAGACATAGTCTCTTCAGATCTCACTCTGTCAATAAAGAACTTGTGGGACCTAGGATAAAACAGAAACCTTGAAGCACATGACCTATCTTCCTACACTACTGAGAAATTTTAGGCTGCCCAGTGGTCACTCACTTACCTTTTTTTCAACTCCTCAAAATTTTGCCACATCATTCCTTTTCTTCTTTTTTGCTTCTGCTTAGCTGAAGAAGTGGTAAAGTTTGGACTTCTTACTATATTTTTTTTGCACTCTTGATCCTATCATATCCTCTTTCATCAAGAATCTTGTTATAGCCTTATATCTCATGTATTCGTTCTTAATTTCTCCCCTTTGTAGTATTCTTTTACCATCCATGTGCCTAGAAGTATGCTCAAGTCTCTCTGATGCTCAAAAAAATCTGCCTTTGAGCAGTATTGTCAGCCAGTGTTAATCTCTACTCTGTTTTACACCCAAACTTCTTACAAGTTTTCCACATGTACTGTTACTTTCTCATAGCATTTATATTCTGATCTACTTACAATGGGACTTCCTTCCTCCAATTTCCTCCTAAAAGTTCCTTCTCAATTGTCACCAATGACATCATCAATCTAAAGGATATTTTTTTCAGTCCTCATTATCCAAGACCCCTTTATAATTTTTGTTGTAGCCTGTTGCTTCCTTCTGGTAAATTCTACTTCCTTGAGTTCAAGTTCTTTGTTCCCATCTCTCTCTTCTCTATTGCTTCTCTCTCTTCAGCATCAGTTCCTTGTCTTCTTCCCAATTTCATAAAGTATTATTCTCCAATATTCTGCCATGACTGTTTCTTTCTAAACTCTCTTCTTTTGCAGGTCTATTCATTTACATAGCTCCAATTAATTTTTTTTATTTTTTTAAACCTTTACCTTCCACCTTGGAATCAATCCTATGTATTAGTTCCAAGGCAGAAGAGTGGTAAGGGCTGGGCAATGGGGGTTAAGTGATTTGCCCAGGGTCACATAGCTAGGAAGTGTCTGAGGTCAGATATGAATGTAGGACCTTCCATCTCTAGACCTGGATCTCAATCCACTGAGCTACCCAGTTGCCCCCCTGATTAATTTTTTTCAATGATTCCCATAGCTCCATCTTTAGGACTGATGTTACTTTCTGAAGTCCAGGCCACCAACTCCAATACTGTATGGGACTTCTCTCCTTAACAGATCCACAAGTAGTTCAAATTCAGGTTTCCAAAACTGAGTTTATATTCTGTCCTTCATAATCTTTTTCTTTCTTTATTATTTCTAACAATTGTATTACTATTTTCTGGTCTCTCATATCTGAAATTTTAATTTAATTTTTGACTCTTTTCTCTCTCATTTCATATATAATAACTTTTAAAATCCTGTTGAATTTGCCATCCCAAGTATCTTGTATTTGCTCTTTTCTTTTTTAGATATTTATAAAATATTTCATATTTTCCAATTATATGTAAAAACAATTTTCAACATGCATTTTCTAAATATTTAAATGCCAAATTCTCTTCCTTCATTCCTTGCCTCCCTTTTTATTGAGAAGGTAAGTAATTTGGTATCGATTATACATGTTCAGTCATATAAAGCATATTTCTATATTAGTTTGTAAATGAAAACATGAACATGGAAAAAATAAAGTAAAAAAATAGTACACTTCAAATTGCATCCAGACTTCATAGGTTCTTTCTCTGGAAGTGGATAGTATTTTTCACTATAAATCCTTCTTAATTGCCTTAGTTTTTGCAATCCTGAGAATAGCTAAGGGATCCAGAGTTAATCATCATACAATATTGCTATTGCTGTGTACGATGCTCTTCCAGTCCTGCTTATGTCTCTTTGTATCAGTTCATATGTCTTCCCAGGTTTTTCTGAAATCATCCTGCTCATCCTTTCTTAGAGTGCAATAATATCCTATCACATCCATATACTACAACTTGTTCAGCCATTCCCTAGTTAATAGAAATCCCATTAGTTTACAATTCTTTGCTACTATTAGAGGAGCTGCCATAAATAGTTTTTTTACTTGAGTCCTTTTCTTTTTTCCTTTTTTTTGGATCTCTTTGTGATACAGACCTAGTGACCCTTCTGTTTTCATAGCTGCTATCATACAACAGAGTCTCATTATTATTTACAAGATTTCAAAAAATGGATAGCTAGGTGGAACAATTAATAGAGTTCCATTCCCAGAGTCAGGAGACTTATCTTCCTGAGCTCAAATCTGGCCTTAGACACTAGCTGTGTGGCCTTAGGCAATTTATTCAGCTTTCTCATCTGTATAATTATCTAAAAAAGGAAATGGCAAACACTCCAATGTCTTTGACAAGAAAGCCCCAAATGGAGTCATTAAGAGTCAGACATGACTGAAAAAATCTCAACAACAACAAAGAATTGAAAACAACTTCCTGGCACATCTTTCTTTTTGCAATCTTCCCTCCCCTCCCCACCTCCACCCCCCATTTAATCTGTCCTTCACTGGCTGGCTGATTAATCTTCCTTATTCTGAGATCTGATCATGCTTTTTCCTGGCTAATAAATTTTCAGTGGTCCCCTATTATGCAGCAAGCAAAATTCAAATTTCTTTGCCTTGCATTCAGGGACTCTTACCCTACTTTTTTAGTCTTACTTCATATTAGGCCATCACATATACTCCAAGCTCCAGTCAGAATTGAGCTTCTCTCTCACTGTTGTAAAATGAGGGGCAGGGCCTTGAACTATGAGTGAAGGGAAAGGAACATATGCGAGAGATGCTGTGTATAGAAATAATATTTGACAACTGATTGGATATGTGATTGGGGAGAGTGAGGAACTGACCATGGGAGTGATTAGAAGGATGTTGGTATCCTTAACAGTTAATGAGAAGAGCTGGAAAAGATGGGTTCAAGGATAAAGACAGTGTGCTCCTTTTTTGGTCATGTTTAGAGATGTCTATGGAGAGTTTATTTTATTTTATTTTTATTTTTTATTTTTAAAAAAAATTTAATATATTTTTATTTTGAGTATTTCCCCATAGTTACATGTTTCATGTTCTTTCCCTCTCCCCAAGCCCCCCTTAAGCCCCCTCAGCCAATGCACAATTCTACTGGGTTTTACATATATCATTGATTAAGACCTAATTCAATATTATTGATAGTTGGACTAGAGATATCATTTAGTGTCTACATCCCCATTAATATCCCCATCAGCCCATGTGTTCAAGCAGTTGTTTTTCTTCTGTATTTCTCTTCCCACAATTCTTCCTCTGAGTGTGGCTAGTTTTCTTTCTCATAAGTCCCTCAGCCTTGCTCTTGATTCTTGCATTGCTGCTGGTAGAGAAGTCCCTTATGTTTGATTGTACCACAGTGTATCAGTCTCTGAGTATAATGTACTCCTGGTTCTGCTCCTTTCACTCTGCCTCAATTCCTGGAGGTCTTTCCAGTTCACATGGAATTCTTCCAGTTCTTTATTCCTTTGAGCACAATAGTATTCCATCACCAGCAGATACCACAGGGTAGTTTCGTTTGAAATGTCCAATAAGCATTTTGTGATGGACATAACTGAACCACAGTGGGAAGTGGAGCTCAAGAGAGAGACCAGGCTGAATAGATAGATCTGGGAGTCATCATGCATTGAGATGGTAATTGAATCTAATGAGGTATGTAGTTAGAATGTTCTACCCCAGGACTATGTTCCCCAGAATTCCTTTTAGTATTACCCAGAATTCTTTTCCTTTTGTCCCCAAGTTGCATGCTTACATTGTTTGTGTATTGTTGTAGAGAACTCCGCCTCTCAGTCTCTCTTTTCCCCGAATGCGTGGTTAGGTGAGCTCTCTAGTTTTTATTTTCCTTTGCTTCAAGTTAGTATTAATAAACTTTATAAATAGAATGCTTGGAGTATGTTGGACATTAATTTTAATTCTCACATGAGTTCATCACATAAGAGAATATAGAGAATAAAGAGGTGAGCCCTGGACAAAATCTTATGATATACTTCGAGTCAGTGATGACATAGATAATGGTCCAATAAAGGAGACTATGTATTATGGTAGCAAGAGGGGAACCAAAAGAGAGAGAGAGATATTATGGAAATTCAAGAGAGAGAGATATCAAGGAAATTCATGGAGAAGGTTTCTTCATAGTCTGAGTTAGGAAATGTACTTTGATTTTCTCAGATGGAGTGCCATAACGATGCAGTTCTAAACACCACTGATGCATCCTGACAGGAAGTTGAACATCAAAAATAGCCTCTGCTTATGCCTAGCATGCCCCCCTCCCTTCTTTTCTTAAACATTGTGAAGCTTCTTTCTATCTTGCTGCATGTGTTCAAGCTTTATTGTATACAGATGTGCTTGATTTTCCTTGTTCACACTTACAGGACTTATAAGATGTCATCCATGGTGGGAGTGGTGATCTATGATCCAAATCCTCTCAAATTGTCATCCCAAATTCAGCAGTTTCTTCCTTTCTCAAATTTGCCTTAACATGGCAGGTCATAGCACTAGTTCTAGTTCCCACCTTTCTTCTGTCCTCAGGCCAAAACTACCAGATCTCAACCAGTTCTGTTCCATTCAGCTTAGTCCTGTGGTTTTGATTCCATATTTTGGGGTCAAATTTGTGTAAATACATGCCTATGGCCTTGATAGTTTAAATTTTGACTCCGCATGAAAATATCTACTATTTACAAAGAATGCTGGACTTGGAATCAGAAAGCTTGAGTCCAGATCACTTCATACACTTACTAGCTATGTGATACTGAGCAAGTCATATAATCTCTTTCAGTTTACATTTTCTAATCTCTAAAGCAGATAATAATAGAACCTACTTCAAAAGATTGTTGTGAGGATCAAATGAAGTAATATGTATATATATTTGTATAATTATGTTTATATATATATTGCTTTGCAAACCATAAAGTATTATTTTTTTAACCCTTACCTTTCATCTTAGAATCAATACAGTATATTGGTTCCAAGGCAGAAGAGCAGTAAGGGCTAGGCAATGGGACTTAAGTGATTTGCCCAGAGTCACACAGCTGGGAAGTGTCAGAGGCCAGATTTCTGCCTAGGACCTCTCATCTCCAGGCCTGGCTCTCAATCCACTGAGCCACCTATCTGTCTCCTAAGCCTTATATTAATATTAATTATTTTATTCTTCTGGACCTAATTCCTAAAATGCTGTTTTATCTGATGTGTTTTTGTGGAAATTCTTAATGACATCAGATGAGCTGTACCTGTGTTAACAGATCAATCAATTTTACCTTTAAGGAAAGATGAAATAGGAAATTACAGACTCTACTCTTTGTTTGTGCATAGTATCTATCCAAGTTATACTGACTATTGTTATCAAAAAATTTGTGTACTTTGACTCTTTAAGGTTAAAGGGAAGGAATAATGGTGAGATAGGTATTAGGAGGAGGAATGGAAGGGATGGCTAAGTTTAGGGAGGAATGGACAAGGTGGTATTTGGATGATAAGGGTACAGGTGAGGTATTCAGGAGAGGCAGCTAACACAGACTAGATACTCAGGCTAGAGACAGAGGACACTGGGGAAATAGGCTGAACCCTTCCAGGCAGGAAAGGTCCTTCTACAGACACAAGGAATAGGGCCAGTCAGAAATGTTTAAATCTGACTAGAGAGCTTTCTTGTCAGTTTCTCAAATCCTCAAAGGAGGAGTTGCAAGGCTCCTCCCTGTCACTGAAACTGATGAGGATCGAGGAGGAAGTATCAGGCAACTACTTCCTCCTAAGATGGATGCCTCCAGTTCCCTTAGGAAATAAAAGAGAATAATTCCTTCCCATTCAACCCCTGCCTAATTCTTCAACACAATGATTCACTAGAGGGTTTGATTAGGTAACAAGGAGATTTATTGAAATTCAGGGTTGGTCTGAAGGAGACAGGGGTTAGGGTTTCTGAAAGCTACTAGGGAGAAACTCAAGATGGGTAGGGTCACAGAAATGGGTTAGACTGAGAGAGAACCTGCTCTCTCAGCCAGGGAAGATTTGGCTACCTTTAAAATAGAGGGTATGCTAAATCAGCAAAGTAAGGGATGGTTTGATTCAAGGATGTCCTACTTGCCTATAGGGAAACTAAACCACAAAGTCTATTCACTAAAAACCCCAAAGCCACCCTTCCTCACAAAGCCCACAGGAAAACAGGAAAGGTAACAGGGGAATAGTATGGAGAAGGTCAGAGAGAGGTCCAGAGAAATTAGCTAAGTTTAGCAAATTAGCAAAGCCAAAAGCCAAAGGTAGAGCTCCAGTTGGTCCTTCCGCTCTCCTCAAGCCTCAGGGACCAACTGACTGTTTGTGAGGCTTCTAAGGTTTAACTGCCAGAAGTTTTCAGTTAACTTTTGCAAGGGCAAAAGCCTTTATTGCATATTTGCATTATACTATCCATCCAATTTCCCTTTTAGAGTATGTACATGGACAGAATTCACTCATATATGATTTCTATCATGGATAGTTAAATCAAACTCTTTTAAATAATTATGGATCTCATTTAGGAGACTCTGCAGTTGTTCTAGGACTTGAGGCTATCTGTAAAATGTCATTTATAAACAGAAGAATTCAAAGGACCTCATCATATATACAAGGCATTCTTAACCTTTGTGTCACAGACACTTTTGACAATTTGGGGAAACTTACAGAACCTTCTCAGAATAACATTTTTAAATGTATAAAAGAAATACATATGATTTCAAAGGAAACCAATTACATTGAAATACAGATATCAAAATTAAGAACCTTTTATCTTTAGGTTCTTTTATCCATCCCCAATTCTTCTTTCTGCCATTTGATTCATTTATACTAGAATTTTTATATAAAGAGAACATACACTTGGGAAATGAATGGGGAATCTACTTATGAAAAGTTAAGAAAGATACTTGCCCAAGGTCACAAATGGTAGTTGTGAGGGAAGAGCCTTGTATGGTTTTATCTGAATTGTTGTTGTTGATATTATTATTAGAAGGTCAAGGCTTCTGGCAAAGAAAGGAATTGACAGTGTTTCTTTTGATTTACTAGCTCCAGATCTGTCCCTATACCAGTCAATGTTCTGATTAAAGTCACCCCTGAAGGTATTGTGGTCTGCTGCTGAGCCCACTACTCTTACATGAGCTTTAATTCCATCCCAGAGAGAGAAAGATGAAAAGCTTTTAGATTCTCTCTGATGGGGCAGCTTCCTCAGGGCCCACTTTCTTCTGAAGTGTCTGCTGTCACCTCTTTACATGGTTTCAACTCAACTGTCTTGGAAGCTTCTTTTTCAATTTAGTGGGGGGGGGGATTGTTGCTTTCCCCATTCCTGTGACAATTATTCTCTTACTTTTTTACTCTCCTGAGTGATTGTAGGTGGGATGGGAAGGAGATGGAAGGCAGGAGATGGTGGCCTATAATTGATATAGGAGTTACTAAATTTAGACTACTTTCATTCTTTGGGCACCCAGTGTAATCTCAGCCTGGATCTTTTTGCTGTTATAGTGACCTTGCAAAGTTAAAAAATAACTAACCTCTTAGAATTGTCATTTGTTATAAAATTTGCATCTAAGCCACACTTCTCCATGCCACTTTCTTGCCAATTTTTATATACAATGCACTACTTCTGTCTAGTTGCAGTTCTTAGGAAATCTAGGACTATATGTATAAGTAGAGGGGTGGAAATGTAGTTATTAGAGCTATCCAGGAAAAGAAGAGGCACCTTCCCTAAGTAGTGAACTCTGTATCAATGAAAATTTTCAAGTAGAATGGATAAATATTTTAATAGACAATATAGAGGATTAATTAAATTGGTTTAAGATTGGATTATATGAGTTCTAAGATCCTTTGCAGTTCTAAGAAAAGATGGATCCAAAAGATAGGCAGGAAAAAATCCACTCATCTGGATTGAAGAGACACTGAAAGATAATGTGGGAGGTTTTCTCCAAAGAGAATGTGTTCTTTTTCTTCCTGAATAAAATGGTATTTCATGTAACATAGCATTACAATCTGTCTTGAGTATTATATCAGAGTCATTGTTTTGTTATTTGAGTTGTTTGCTCTCTATTTTCTTGATATTTTAATATTTTCATTTTAACTCCTCCATATTACATTATATATATCTTACCTCAGTTCATACCTTTTCCATTTATGTATGTAGTAAAAAACTTAGCATTCTGATTTTTGAGAGACTTAGTTCAAATCAACTTAGTTATCTCATCCAGTCTAGTTTAATCATGTTTAATCTTCGACTTAGTGTAAGTATCCTTACTATAATGTCTCTGACAAGTCCATTCCAATTTTTCTAATGTCCAATAATTATTGAAGGATTTTCTGGAAAAAATGCTATCTGCTATTGTGAATTCTATATCTATTCTATATAGATATATATTCTCTATCTTGTTATATCTATATATATTCTATATCTTGCTGCCCTTCCATCTCCACCTTTTTGTGCACTTTTTCTATGAAGAGGCTGATATTATTTCTGGGTACTTTTCAATGTGTCAATTTGTAAAGACATGATGGGTGGGATAAAATTTTAAGACTAGACTATGCTGATGTGTATGTTTTTAAATAGGACTTGAATATAACTTATCTCTAAGAAATGTGGTGTGGGACCCTCTGAAGCTGAAATCTGATTTGACAACCAAATATGGCTTTGATGACCTTCATGTTGAGAAGTTGCTGAATTACACTGGCAAGTTAAATGAGGTATAGATGTTCATTGATCCTTCATCCCTTAATTACTCCATAAAAGTCACTATAGAATTACACAATGCAGTGACATTTTCTGCAGGTGCTTAAAATAATGATTCCTGGATGATGACACTTCCTTTCATTTAAAAAGAAAACAAAGGAATAAATAATTTTTGCTTTTCTTTTTCTTTTCTAGGTTGTGCACGGTATCCTTTGTAGCAAGTTTTACATGCAAAGGCAATAGTCCAAGACTAAAGCATCCTAGAATTATATGTCAACCATCTTAAGAAACTGCTTCTGTTAAAGTATTAAATATCAGCTCATTTAGGTCCAATGTAAAAAGCAGACCAGATGAAAGTTCAAATGATGGAATTCAAGGGATTTTGAACTTAGTGTCAGAAAGACTTGAGTTTCAGTCCTCAAGTCTGACATTTACTACTTATTTGACCATGAACAAATCATTTAACCTTTCTGAGTCTTGGTTTCCTCATCTACAAAATGGGACAAATAATAATAATACCTGCTTAACCAAGCTGAAGTGGGGATCAAATGTCATAATATATAAAAACTGTCTCATAAACCTTACAACTCAAACACTAGCTATTATTATTATAGTCTGACTTTTGCCTATAGTTAAAATTCTTTGTCTAGTGTCTTTATATTAGACATTTTTTCTTAGGATATCATTAGAATCAGAGAGTCCAGGATTTGTTATTGGGGTTTTTTTTTTCTTTTGCTTCTTGGTTTATAAATGAAAGTATTAAAGTTGATCAGGGAAGGAGATTGGCTGTATAAGGAGGAGTCAGCTTATAAGAAGAGATCCAGTAGAAAGAGATCAAGTATTTAATATCTAGTGTATTTTAGCTATATACAGATAATAGAATCATAGACTTAGAGCTTGAAGGAATTTTAGAAATAATCTAGTATAAACCCCCTCATTTTACAGATGAAGAAATTGAGGCCTAGAAATAGTAAGAAATTTGCCCAACCTACACATCTAGTAAATGCCAAATTTGAACCTAGGTCCTATGATTCCACATCTAGTATTCTATTATATTCAAATAGACTTAAAATATTCAGAATCAGAATAAACCTTTAGATCAACATTTCTAGCCCACAAATTTTAAAATTAGAAAATGCCCAGAGAGGTTAAGTGATTTTCCAAAGGTCAAAAGAATTCATACTGCAAATGCTTACATCCTGGGTACCTCATTCTATATGTCTATTCTGTCTATAATCTTCTCGAGAAGGTCTTCTTTCATATGGCAGTAGGATTTTGGGAAGGAAAAGTCACTGATGATTCTTTTCAGTTCAACTATGTTCATGGCATTTTACTAATAACTAGTACCACAAAGACATAAAGCAAAGACTAGGCCTTGCCCTGATGGTACTTACATTTTACAAGGGATATAGCATGTACTTGACTGAATTAAGATCATTTCAGGAGGGAGAGAACACTAATTGCTGAGATCATGAGGGAAGATTTCCTATAGGATGTGACACTCAGGTTGGTTCTAAAAGGTGGGGGTAAGGAGGAGAAACAAGGACAGGGAGAGGGAGAGAAAAAGGGAAAGGGGGAGATGGAGGATGGGGAGACAGCAAGAGAGAGACAGAGACAGAGACAGAGAAAGACAGAGACAGAGAGAGATAGAGGGGGGGGAGAGAGAGAGAGTTAGAGAGGGAGAGAGAGGGGGGGAGAGAGAGAGGCTTTCAGATATGGAAGATATTTTGCATAGAGAGGGAAATGAAATGAGTGTCAGGAACAAAAAAAGAGAATGATAGTTTGGCAGGAATATCCAGTGAAATAACAATCATTTTGGGGCTGGGCAAATCATAAGTCTAGGCTAGAGTAATAAAAAATAAATCTTAAATTTGTTTAATTGTAAAACTTTGCTAAAACAAAGATTCAACTCATTTTATTTCTTCAGTTACCATTGAAAATTACAGATGGCTATATTGTATTTAAAAGATATCTAGTCTTTATACCTATCAACTTCCTGGCCTTCCCCTGAAAAAATCAATATAGATCACTTTAACTCAGAGCTGAAAATAAGTGAAAGGAACAAGTAGGCTTTCACAAATGATTTTCTACAGTAGACCACATCTTCACAGTCCTACAGAGCCTAAAGGCTCCAGACAATATAAGATTATTTTGTTTATTTTTTTAAATGGCTCTTTAGGAAAAAATGCAGCCTGAAAGATTTTTATCCTAAAATAATACCTTTCTTATAGATGTTAAGATCATATAAGAGCACTTGATAGATACAAGCACAAAATTCACTTTATTTAATCAAAGCATAAAATGGGCTATTGACTCTAATTTCTTTTAGAATTAGAGTACCTGGTGGGGGTGGGGGGAAGCTGGGTAGCTCAGTGGATTGAGAGCCAGACCTAGAGACAGGAGGTCTTAGGATCAAATCTGACCTCAGACACTTCCCAGCTGTGTGACCCTGGGCAAGTCACTTGACCCCCATTGCCTACCCTTACCACTCTTCTGCCTTGGAGCCAATACACAGTATTACTCCAAGATGGAAGGTAAGGGTTTAAAAAAAAAGAATTAGAGTACCTAGGTTCAAATCTCACTTTCAATACTTCCTACATGGATGACCTTGAGCAAATTACTTAACCTTCCAAGATCCTCAGTTTCTTCATCTGTAAAATGAAGGGGTAGAACAAGATGGGTTCTAATGTACCTTCCCCCTTTAGAATTATATTCCTAAGACCTGGATATGGGCATCTTGCACATTTTTATTTAACTTATTCAATTTTTTCCTATATATTAACCACAACAATAATGATAATAACAGCTTAGATTTTATATAGCACGTAATATGTGCCAGTCATTATGTTAAGCAGTTTAAAATTATGATTTCATTTGATCCTCACAAGAACCCTGGAAAGTAGGTTATTATTATCCCTCTTTTACTAATAAATAAACTGAGGCAAACAGAGGTCCAGTGACTTGCCCAGGGTTTGCAACTAGTATCTGAGGCAGGATTTTGACTGAGGTCTCCTAAATCCTGGTTTGGTGCTCTCTCCACTGAACCACTTAACTGTATCAAATGAAAGGATTGATATCTATAGTCTTTCAGATCCCTTTCTAAATTCTTTGATTCACATAACTAAAAATATTTAATATCCACACTGAAATTTCAAAAATGATGCCTCCTTAGGGGTTTGATGTTATTTCTGAATTTATGATCAAATTATATAGCTGGGAGGAAGGGCAAAGAGAAAGCATTCTTTTTTCAAAGACCACTGAAAAATCTGAGCTACTTTCTGACAATTCTTACTTGAGTGCTCATCCATTACATATGAAAAGAAAAGAATGTTCCATGTTTTTGTATAATCGCTATTGTCATTTATATAAAATGCAGATAAAAAAGAGTGCTATTTTTCAGGCTGGAATATCTGTTCAAATCCCTGATTCGTCACTATCTAGGTGACCTTGGATAAGGTTTTATTGATCTCATGTTCTAAAAAGTATCACTGATGCTTATGGGCTGAAATACAAACTCATTAGCCTGGTATTCTTTATGCCATTTTTGTCTGACTCCCCTCTACCATTTGAATCCAGGTTCATACTTATTTCCTTTATATAGACATTTTAGTGTAGATAGAGTGTTCAGAGAGGACTTGTACTTCTGATATGACCACTTGCCAAGCCCCTTTCTGGACCCTTGGAGTCCACCATTCACCAAACTCTCACCTGTGGCTCCAAGAAACTGTAGTGTGCTCAGTAGCCACACCCTATTAAAACTATCTCAGTAGATGGACTAAACAAGGTTGAGGGTAACCTTCTAGCATCAAATCACAAGTGAATTAGGGAGAATCTACCCCAAGCTGGAGAAGACTACCCCTGAGGAAGGGGCAGATAAGAACAATTTGTTCCAACACTCATGAAGGCAGATGGAATAGGTGCTGTGGAGTGCTTAGAGTTTGGTTAGACATTGGAGAAGCCAGGATCATCTAATGCATCCAGAACCATCACTACTTGCCTTGACTTTGGTCTTGTCACTGGACTTATATGACCCTGCATAAGAGAGTAAGCCTGATGACTCTGTGCAACTTTGCTTAAATTCAATTTATGTGCAAGTCAAAAGACATCATTGATGATGCCATTTTGGTTATCTTTAAGTACAAAGGACAACAATGTTGACATCCTAGGATACAAAGCCAATACTGATAGTTTACCAGATTTTCCCTGATTTTGATATATCTTCTACCTCCAGCCATTCACAAAATACATTTCTTGAGCATAGGATACTGTCCCATCCTTTTCTTTACCTTTTTTTTTTTAAAGAATGCTTATTTTCTTTCAAGGCTTAATTCAAATACCATCTCCTCTTGTGAAGATTTCCTTGAATACTTTTTATCCTTCCCCTCTCTATTATTAGTACTCTTTCTCTTCTCAAATTTCCTTATGTTATTTTTATTTGCAAATGTGTTATATTCTCCCTCTGCCCAATTGAAGAGTGGTATCAAGCTAAGATAAAAACAGGGACCACAAAGCCATATATTAGGATCCACGCTGGCCATGTACTGACTTAAAAAATCACATATGTGTATATACTTGCTTTGAAAATTAATATTTTTCTACATTTAAATCAGATAAGAACTATATTTTAATCTTGTTTCGGCCACACTTGGGAGTATCATAGTCTGCATGTTTGACACTTTTGTAATAGAATATAAGCTCCTTGAGAGCAGAGACTGTTTCACTTGTGTTTTTGTTGCCTCAATACTTAGCACAGTAGCTAAAACAAAGTAGGCAATTATTAAAAGACTTAAATTAGATGTAACTTGACTGTTTTGGACCTTGGTTTCCTCTCTGTAGAATGAAAGATTTGGACAGAAAATTCCCAAGGTTTCATCCTATTCTAAGTCTTTAGTCCTAAGTCTCTCCATACTCTGATTCTTACCAACCTTTAAAACCTTTTATGTTGCACTCTTCCTTATGTATCTCTAAATTATAGTCAAATTAGATAACTTGTATTTTATCTCATCTTGCCCTCTTCCTCTGGATCTTTATACAAAACTGTCCATTCCCCATGCATAGAATGAAGTTCCTCTTCCCTCACCTCTGTTTAGTAAAAATTCTCTTTAACATCAAGGTTTAATATAGGTGCCAGCTCTTACATGAAACCTTCACTGCTCCTCACTCCTCTTCCTATCTCTCATAGCAGAAATACCTCCCTTCTTGATCTCCATTAGTATATTCTATACTTCATTTTCTTCACATTATTCTACTTGATACTTCAGTCAAGCAGCAAGTACTCACCAATGACAGGCACTGTGTTAGATGTGCTGGGAATACAAAGACAGAATTAAAATAGTCCCTGCTCTTAAGGAGCTTACAATCTATCAGGGGAGATATTAAGTATATTTATATGTATTTACAAAATAAACATGTGGGAAAGAGAAGAGAATTCTATGTTGGACATGTTGGCCTGGAGTTGCCTGTGGGATATCCATGTAAAAAAAGTCTAGTAATCAGTTGGTGCAAAACAACTGAATCTCTTCTGGAAATGAAACTCCCAGCAGAGACTAATGCTGGATATGTTGATTTTTGTTCCATTTGCATAAATATGATAATTTATAGGCATAGGAGCTGAAAATGATATAACATGAGAAAGTATTGAGTAAGAATAGAAGAGGGTACATAGACAATAAGCAGCTGTAATATGAGATCATGTTTAAGCAAGGGAGAATGAGAAGGAGTAGATGGCTAGAAGGAAAATCAAGAGAAATCAGCAACATGAAAATTCAGATAAGTGATAGTATTCAAGAGAAGAGAGGAGTAAATAGTGTCAAATGTTTCATAAAAGACAAGAAGGATGGGGATTAAGGAGAAATAATCTGATAGTTGTGTTAGAAGACAATTAAGAGGTCACTGATTACTTTAGAGAAAGAAGTTTGATTTGGGTTGTTATGTTGGAGAGGGATGAGGGGAGAGCTAGTGGAGGAATAATTTTTTTATGAAGTTATCTGAGAAATGGGGGAAAGGTATGGGATAATAGCTATTGGTGATGATTGGACTAGGAAAGATTTTTCTTTTTAAGGATGGAGGAGAATTAAGAATTTCTGAGGCAGTAGGAGAGGAGCCAGTAGATAAGGGGTTGAAGATTAGAGGAGATGGTTTATGGATCAATTTTCTAGGGAAAACCAGGAAGATATAATTTAGGATTATAGGGAGAGGGGTTAACCTTGACAAGAGAAGAGCCATATCTTCATCAGAGACAATTATTTAAAATTCTGTAATATTATTTTTTTTACATTCTGTATCTTTCCCAAAAAGTTGAAGTTCCTTAAGGGCATAGATGATGCTGACCTTTTCATCTTTGTGTTTTCTGATTTATGTCAGTGCCTTGGATGGTCCGCTCATTAAATATTTGCTGAATCGAATTGAAGATTAAAGTAGAACTCTCCTCCCCTCCCCCATTCCATGTAATATGAGAGCTTGTTCAATTCTAACAAAAAATAATCTTGCTATACTGGCTTAGAGAAGCTAAATTTTTTTAGATCCTCTTTGGAAGGAATACCATTTGTAGAGGTTTATTTGAGCCTCCTGGCTTCAAATCTGTATTTGAATTCTTTACTCTTTCTCATTAAAAGAAAGAAAGAAAACAAATTGTGCATGAGTAACAAATTTTATTTTCCAAAGATAAAAATAGCAATGGGAACTAGTCTCTTTTCCTTTAGGCAAGGCATTGATGACTACCATGGACAGTACTATTTTCATGTCCTTGCCCTTGGAAAACAGATCTGCCCTCTACTTTTTGGCAAACCCAGAAAAAAGCTGAAAGACCTTTTTCTTTTTGTTTTCTTGAGACAAACATTTAATAAATTTACCACAATGTCAACAATTAGGTGTATGATACCTACTCTTGGTGTTTACCTTCACTTATCAATTATTTCCAGAGTTCTTGATTTTATATGAATGAGGTATTATTTATAAAATAATGCTACTAGAAGAAAGAAAAGAAGAAAACCTGCTCTTCTAAATGTTTTTTTTTATCATTGTCAGATTCCCAGAGACAGCTCACTGGAGCAGTTTGTGTGTTCAGCCTTGTCCAACACATCAGAAATTGAGGTTGACAGCAAGTATGATCATGGGAACTGTAATATCCAGTGGTCAGAAACCAAAAACTATCTTCTCCATTCAGTCAGCTGGCTCCATATTTACAAACAGGTATTATTCCACAGAGGAGGGTCATTCTTTCTGGGTCATATCTTTTTCCTGGTATGTATTTTTCAAACAAAATCTGATTCACTTATAATTTATCAACTTTTTCAATTGTTTCTCAATTGTTGTTTTCAGAGGCAGTTGGTGGTGCAACAAAAAGCTTAGAGTAAGGAAGATCCAAATTTCAGCCCAGCCTCAAATACTTACTAGTTCTATGAATCTTCAGTTGTAAACCTCTGTTAACCTCAATTTATTCAACAGTAAATGGGGAATAATAATAGAAACTACCTTGCTGGGTTGCTGTGAGGATCAAATGAGATATCTGTAAAAGTACTGCATAAACTTCCTGGTACATAGTAGGCACTATAAAAATGTTAATTCTCATTCCTTCTCTTTCCCTTTGTTGGGGCATTTGGAAGGGAAAATATATTGACTTGAGAAAGCATTGAAAATTTATAGATTTTGGTAAAGTTTGAAGTATTTGCATAAGACCAATGCATTTGCTTTGATTATAATACTGCTATTACTTAACACATTGCTAATTAATTTACAATACTATGAATCTGGTAGACAAAAGACAGGACTAAAATTTTCAACTTAGATTCTAGATATACTTATTTTGCAAAGAATGAACAATTTGGGCTATGTATCTTAGAACAATAATTATCTATTCAATAAAACAAGCCAAAGGGACTCAATGTCAAATTGTCCAGTTAATCTAAACTCATATTTAATTCTGTAAAAAGATGAGCAATTTTGTTGGTTTAGATATTCCATCTACCAACAAAATATATGTATAGACAGAACTTGAACCCAGGTTCAACTATCCGACTTAGTTGATGGCATTAAATGATTGTGGTCCCAAATCAAGGATTTGGTAGCAAACCTTTTGGTAATTAACCTCTATGAACTTAGCTTGTCTAGTCATTGAATAATAGATACAGACCAACACTCAGAGCCATACTCATTTTGTGGGTCACAGACATAGACATAATCTTTCAGAAAGCAGAGTTCCTACTATGCCTTCAAAGGATAGAGACATGACTTGGAATAAGTGACTTTATTAAAATGAACAATATTTATAATAAATGCACATTTTGGAAACAGTAAAGTCCAATGGGTAGAAAGCTTGTCTTAGAAATGGGAAAACTTGGGTTCAAGTTCTGTCTATACATATATTGACTCTATGACCATTGATAATTCACTTAGACTTTAAGTGTCCCAGGTAATTCAAAGACTAAGTTATAGAGCAGGTGCTAACTTGTATTGCTGGAGAAAGGTTCCTTATTGGGAGTTGCTGATACTGAAGAAATCACTTGTAGGGTCCAAAAAAGATGTATTGTGCATTCCCCCTCCAAATGCTGAAGATGAAACATTTAGTACATGCTCAATAAACAATTGTTGATGCCCATTCCCATAATTAAAAAAATATAATAAAATATAAGGCTAGCTTTATAATGTATCTAAAATTTACTATACTTGGGGCTTTATAAAACTGTTGTATGTTGTCTCTTCCATTAGAACCTGAACTCCTTGAAGGAAGGGACTGTTTTTGCCTTTCTTTTAATCCCCAGTCTTTAACATTGTGCCTATCACAGAGGAAGCAACATGTTTGCTGATTCACTGACATAAAAATGCAATAAAATAACAATAATTGATATTCGTATGACACTTAAAATTTTTTTTAACAAACAACTCATTTGTTCCTTACAACAGTCCTTTTAGGAACAGTCCTTCAAGTATTATTATCCTCATTTTATAGATGATCAAACAGTCTAAGATGAGCAAAGTGACTTGCACTGAGTCACACAACTAATTAATGTCAGAAACTTGATTTGGAATTAGACATTGTAATAATTAAAAATGGATTTGACAAATATAAGAATTTTTAAAAAGTTGTGGTTACCATTTTTAATAATTAAATATTAAGTCATGAGACTGTTAGTAGCTTTAGTAGCTTTATTACAGCAAAATACTGATAGTAAGAGAGGGAAATGTAGGAAGGAGGTAGAAAATATTGCCTAGCTAAAAATATCCTAAGTCTGGGTCTGAATGCCTCCAGATTGTGAATGAGAATCCAAATGGGAATTTGACCAGCCTATGAGAATGTCTCCAGCCAGGCATTTCAACAACCAAAGATAGATACCAAAAAGGCTGAGCAGCAAAGGGCAGTCTCTCATGCCAAGGAGGGAATTGTCTCACTTGAGTAAGTGTTCCTCTTTAGCCCAAGTCGCCAATGCAGAAAGCCGAATCTTCACCAGAACCAGGAAGCTGAAATCTGAAGCCACAAAAGATGCTGAACTGTTCAAGAGCTCAAAACATGGAGAAGCCAAAAGACCACAAAGAATCTCACCAGAGCTCATACCCATAAGGCAAAAGACCACAAAAGAACTCCCAGGTTACCAGAGGCTCCCACATATAGGTAGTTTCTCTACCCATCAGCTCTCCTCATCACATCTAAGGAATCAGTCAAAGTCTCTCAATTTGCCTAGTACTGCCCAGGGTGGTGCAGTGCTTATAGTCTTTTAGGGTATGAACTTCCTTTTCTAGTAAAAAATTTTTACTAAGTTTTAATGACTAAGTGTGAAAGGTGGGTGACTCCAAGTTCTTGATTGATTAAGTTAAAATAAACAAAAGGAGCTTACATTTTTTTCATAACATTTTTATTCCAAGCCTGGAATTCCATTCATTATATCTTGTGGCATCTCTAAGTTAATTTTTCTATGAATTAAAAACCTTTTTCCTGATTATTGAGTCTTCCAAAAAACCACAGAAGCTTGAATAACATAGATATATCTCATTTTAAACAACTTTGGTTTGCTTTTTTTATTTTTTTTAGATGATTCAGCAATGGCTAAATGGTAGTGTGCTTCAGAAGATTCTTACTGGAATGGAACAAGGTCTAGTGGGTTTTGTAGATAAATACCCTGAAGATAGTGAGCCATGGAAAGTTGCATCAGTCCTGCACATCATGATTCACCTCCTGGATGACAGTTTGGGACCAGACTCCCCACCAAACTACCTTCAAACTTCAAAAATGTAAAGCAAATCTTCCATGTTTCACAATTGGATATAGACTAGATGACATTTGATTTAACAGCATGATAATCCCATTAGAAATGGATACTATGCGATGGAATTACACATTTAATTCTGTTTCCACTGTCCCTCACACCCCAGATGCTAGGCTTATATCAAGAACCATTAATAGTATTATTTATACATTGCTTATTGCTTATTTTTATTCTTGAAATAATTCAATAGAGATTATAGTTGTGCAGGAATTATGAGAATATCAGTGTTTAGCTCAAGTATCAATATTAGGTCTTTTGAATATTTAGTTCAGTTGCCATAATTTTTTATACTTATTTCAGTATCTCTAGGAGCTGTGATTTCATCAGTGTGGGTACACTCTCCTTTGACAACAGCTGTAAAAAAAAGTAAAAAAAAGTCACTGCAGGAAGTCTGTTGATATTTTCCACGTGTGTCTTCTGGTTTAATCCATAAAATGTCCTCAATAAATATTTACCTAACCTTCACTCTAACGATAATGAAGCTATCATGTCCAGATGCAGGGCTATTTCACTTTTGGATAGCTTTAACACTTTGTAACACCAATACTACATTTGTCTCTTCAAAGTTGCATCCATTACTCTGAGTTCTGCCTGAATCAGAGAATAAATTTAGTTCTTCCACTGTGAAAGCTATTCGAAGTCTTGAGTACAGTCACCTAGTAAGAACTCAGGGTTTGGGGTAGAAAGAAAGGTAGTGAGCCAGGTACAAAACTCCTTGAGGAAGAAGAGTATTTTGGGAGTCACTAGATAATAGATAACAGAAGAGGAGATGTTACTAAATGCTGGTGGTAGGAGTCTGGAAGTGACAAAGGGAATCGTGAATATTTTGAACCTTCTCTCTCTACTTAGTTGGGAAGGGCATGAGTTCAGTTGTTACTAAAAATCTTGCTAGAAATTCTGTGTCATCAGGCATCAACCAGACCTCAGTAAGAGGAGTGGTAAAGAAAATGTTTAATATGAAAGTAAGTTTGTTAACTATGGAGTAGTCTTTCTAGAGAGCACTGCAGAAGGGTCACGTAGATATATAGTGGAGAATTTTGGAGCTAGGGTTGTGGGAGATAGAATGTAAGAGATTTTAATCAGCAGGGCAAGTGAAATAATTTATTCAGCGATGGTTTCAGAATTACTAGGATCAGAGGAGTATGATGGGGTGGTAGTTTGTCATTGGGAATGAGTCCATGAAGAGCGTTATTGAAAATAGATATTTTGAGGGAGTCAGGTTATTAGACTGTTCAAATTCCTCCTCAGACCTCATAGCAGGTGATGGTATTAAGTCTAGAGAGGCTTAGGAAGCTAGATTCCCAGGAGGCATTATATATTTACCTAGAAACCCTGCCAAAAAAAAAAAGAAATATGGTTAGTGTGGCATTACTTGTTGTTGATCTAGTCTTAAGGCTGTATAATCATAGGGGAATAGATGAAGATATAGTCTACTGAATGATAGTAGGAAAGAATGGATAAGTTAAGGTAGGTTGGATCTGAGAAAATGCTCTAGAACAATGGAAAAGGCCCTGAGGTGAAGAAAGAGGTCACTTGCTGGGGGACCTGGATCTGTAGTGCTGATATAAGTCTCCCTGGAATGTCTCTGGAGCAAAAAGGTCTCAGACCAGGGGCATCTTGACACACTTACCAGATAGCAAACTTCTTTGTTAAAATGTAATACCAAGAATTAAACAAAGTGCTTCACCTTTGTCTGTGACTAGAGAACAGCAAAGCAGGACTATCACCTTCTAGGTTCTGGAAACTAACCTTTTAAGGCAGTTTCAGATTACATTAATTCTTTTGGTTACAATAACCCCTTCAGATAATGTCAGAACAATTTCTTTCTAGCCCCTTGTGAAGCTGATGAACTCAAATATAGATTCTTACATTTATCTTTATTAAATATCATTTTATTATATATTTCCCATTGCCATAAGTGTGCTTATAACATGTACCAAAACTCCAGGTTATACCTAGCCCATGCTATGTGCATGCTGGGTCGTTAGTTTTAACTGATTCATGATATTTGGGCTTCTGAATCTGTAGACTAATATAATAACTATTCATTCCCACTTTGTGTCATCTGAAAATTTGATAAGCATGCTGGCTATATCTTCAAACAAGCAATTTATAAAAATACATTTAAAAAAAAGCAAATAGCCAGGAGGACATTCCCAGGGCATTCCCTTAGAGATCTTCCAAGCAAACGTTGAACCATTAAACCCTTTGGATCTCATCACTCAACCAGTTCTGAACTCACCTAATTATGATAATATAACCCATATCTCTTCATCTTATTCACAAGAATAGCATAAAAGACTTTATCCAATGCTTTGTATGCCATACTCTGGGTAAATGATATTGAATGTTGCTCTAATTTACCAGTCTAGAAACCCTGCCAAAAAAAGAAATATGGTTAGTATGACATGACCTGTTGTTGATCAAGTCTTAAGGCTGTGTAATCATAGGATATTTAATTCTGTAATTCTGTGTAGTACTTATATGATTAAAAAATCAAGCTATTTTTGTCTTTAGACTTTTAGTGAAGACATTGACAAATAAGGTACAGTTTATATCACAAAGCTATAGATAAAATATTTGGGGGAAGGTCATAGAATCTTGGGTTTTACAAGGCCCTTATAAGTTATCTACTTCAATTTCCTTCTCAAAAAAGGAATTGTCCCTATAGCCTCCCTGACAGCTGAGCACCCAACTTTTCACTTGAATACTTCTAGGGATGAGGAACTCACAACTTTGTGAAGTAGCCCATTGCATTTCATGGACAGATCTAATTTCTGCATTGTGTTGAAATGAAACCTATTGTAGTTTACCTAATTCTGTACTCTGGAGCTATAAAGAACATATTTAATCCCATTTCTACATGCTAATCCTTAAAACATGAAATGTAGATGTCTTGTCTCCCCAGTGTGTTTTCTCCTTCAACTCAAAATGTACAAGTCCTTTTACCATTCTTGATAAATGTGGTTTCTAATGTCATAAAAACAGAAAGTAAAGGTTTTAAAAAAAGAATTGAATGTGTGAACCTAAAGAATCACAATGAAAGAACTGATAACCTGTAGTGATGTTCTTAGTTTATTTTTTTCAAATTCTGGTCATTCAATATTTTTATCAATTTTGAATGAGGAAATGAATAACATGCATATCAACTATGCAGATTGCATGGAATTAGAGGGATAATGAAAAAAATCAGGATTCAGAAAGTTCTTGACAAATGAGAATTTTAGTCCAAATCTATTGTTAAAATGTAATAGGCTTTATTGTATAGTTCTATACTTGGGTTATAAAAAATGCCATAGACAATCCTGAAAGACTTATGACAGTGAATGCTACCCACCTCCAGAGAAAGAACTGTTGGACTCATCTTTCACATCATTGTATTCTTAGTTTTATTTTGGGGTTTTGGTTATGTGTGAGTTTGCTCTTACAAAAATGGATTAATATGAAAGTGTGCTTTGCATGATAAAAATAAAATAAAAAAGTACTTAACATCATAGACCAAATCAGGTTACAAAATATTTCTATAAAAATAAACAAAGTGCAATTTAATACCCCCCACAGATATAGTAAGCCATAGTTGGACAACAGTTATTATGAAAAAAAAAAAGATCTTTTTGAAAAACAAGATATCTGTTGGTTCCTATAGGTGTTAGTGGACTTTATGTTCACTATAAATCAACAGTAAAATGTGACAAAGACAAGAGCTTACGTTTCATTAATAGAAATATAGCATCCTGCATAAGAGTAGTGTTCTGCTAGTCACATCTGAATGGTATACTCAATTCTGAGTATCTCATTTTATTTTTATTTTTTCATTCAAAATATATTTCCCTATTAGCCATCTTGCAAAAGAAAACATAGACAAAAAAGAAAAAAAAGTAAAAAGAAAGAGTTCTTCAATCTGAAATCAGATTTCATCAATTTTCTCTTTGTAGGTGGATAGCATTTTTCATTACCTTTGCAATTGTCTTGGATTCTTGACTTGATCAGAATAATGTCTTTAATTGTTACTATTACTGTGTACAGTGTTCTCCTGGTTCTGTTCAATTCACTTTGCATGAGTTCATATAAGTCTTTTTAGGTTTTTCTGAAACTATCCTGTTCATTATTTCTTACAGCATAATAGTATTTCATCACAATTATATACTACAACTTGTTCAGCCATTCCCCAATTCATGAGTATTCCTTTTATTCTTTGCCACCACAAAAAAGAGTTATCAATATTTTGTGCAAATTGTTCCTTTCCCCTTTTCTTTGATTTCTTTGGAACAAAGATCTATTAGTAGTATTTTTTTTAAAAAACCCTTACCTTCCGTCTTGGAGTCAATACTGTATATTGGCTCCAAGGCAGAAGAGTGGTAAGGGTAGGCAATGAGGGTTAAGTGACTTGCCCAGGGTCACACAGCTAGGAAGTTTCTGAGGCCATATTTAAACCTAGGACCTCCCATATCTAAGTCTGGCTCTCAATCCACTGAGCTACCCAGCTGCCCCCTCTATTAGTAGTATTATCAGATTCAAGGATATGTACAATTTTAGAGCCCTTTTGGTGTAGTTCCAAATTGTTCTCAAGAATAGTTGTATTAGTTCACAACTCCACTAATATTTGCCTCAATGTTTCAATTTTTCCAAATCCCCTCCAGCACTTGTTATTTTCTTTTCTTTCATGTTAACCAATCTGCTGGGTATGAGGCAGTATCTCAGAGATGTTATAATTTACATTTCTCTAATCAGTAGTGATTTAGGGAATATTTATATGATTTATAGAGTTTTGTTTTCTTCTTCTGAAAACTATTCATATTCAGTGGCCATTTATCAAATAGAGAGTGGCTTTTATTTTTGTAAATTTGTTTATATTTCCTATCTATTTGAGAAAAGAGGAATTTATTAGAGAAACTTGTAATTCCCCAGTTTTGTTTGCCTTCTAATTTTGTTTGTACTATTTTTATTTGTGCAAAAGGTTTTTAATCTCATGTACTCAAATTTATTTATTTTACCTCTTGTGATCATTTCTATCTCTTGATTGGTCAAAAACTCTTCCCTTGTCTATAGATATGACAGGTACACTTTCCATGCTACATTAATCTACTTAGGACATTATCCTTTATGTCTAAATAATTTATCCATTTAACTTTATGTTGGTATACAGTGTAAGATGTTGGTCTATGCCTAATTTCTTCAAAATTGCTTTCCAGTTTTCCCAGTAATTTTTTGTCAGATGTTGAGTTCTTTACTCTAAAAACTTGAGTTTTAAGAAACTAGATTGCTATGATCTTTTACTGCTGTATATTATGTACCTAATCTGTCCTATTGATATTACTTATATGATGTTATTTTTATCCAATACCAGATTGTTTTTACGATTACTGCTTTGTAATAAATTTTGAAATCTGAAACTGCTAGGCCCTTTTCCTTCACATTTTTTCACCAATTCCCTTAATATTCTTGAACTTTTGTTCTTTCAGATAAATTTTGTTTTTACTTTTCCTAGCCTGATAAAGTAATTTTTTGGTCATTTGACTGGGATGGCACTGAATAAGTAAATAAACTTGGGTTAGAATTGTCACTTTTATTGTATTGCCTTAGTCTACCCAGGAGCTATTAATATTTCTCCAGTTGTTTAGATTTCTCTCTGTCTCTGTCTCTGTCTCTGTCTCTCTGTCTCTCTCTCTGTCTCTCCGTCTCTCTTTATCTCTCTCTCTGTCTCTCTCTCTCTGTCTCTCTCTCTCTCTCTCTCTCTCTCTCACACACACACACACACACACACACACACATTCTCTCTCTCTCTCCCTCTGTTTGTGAAGAGTTTTGTAATTGTGTTCACATAATCCCTGAGTTTATCTTGGCAGGTAAACTCCCAATATTTTATGTTGTCTGTGGTTATTTTAAATGGAATTTCTCTTTCTATCTTTACTTACTGAGTTTTGTTGGTAGTACACAGTAAAAAGATCCTTGACAATGAGCAGCATTTCCATAGGAAAATGATCAAGCCAATGAAGAGACCTATAGCAAAGACAAGAAAAAAAGGTATCCTAGAGTAGTTGGGAATTTTCAGGAAAGAGGAAAAAAGACTCAGGGGAGACAAGATATCTGTATTCAGATATTTGAAGGACTGTTACGTAGAACAGGAATTGAGATTATTTGCTAGGCACTATCAGGTAGAATTAGGAGATATGGGTGGGGGCAAATATGGTAATTTCATCTTGATATAGGGAACACTTTTTATAATAATTGGCACTGTCCCAAAGTAGAAAAAATGCCTGAAAAAGTTGTGAAATCTCTTTAAGTGGAAGTCTTCAGAGAGAAGTTGGATGGTAAATTATTAGACATATCTTGAAGAGAATTCTTGCTAGAGGAAATTGTAGCAGAGTTTGAGTACATGACCTTTGTGTAAGCTTTCAAGTCAAATATTCAATATTTGATCACAGGGCAGAAGGGAAGGCTCTTGGGAATTTGCTAATTTTATATTTTATTCTTAATCTCTCCTAATCAAGTAGTGATAATAAATAATATTGATTTGTAGTAAGTAGTTTAGCATTCTTTAGTATATTCAACACAGTAATATTCAGTTTTTACCACTTGCTTTTGCTAGAAGTTTCTGGTTATGCTTTAATAAAAAGTAATTATATTTCTTGCTTTGGTTAAAAGAATACGAGATAACATTTGGCACTCAATACAATAACAAATGTATCTCATTAAACAGTGAACAAGAATTTTTAAAGGGTTTCCTATGTGCCAGGCATTATGCTAAGTGCTGAGGATACAAATACAAGCAAAAAAAATAGTCATTTGGAGCTCACATTCTAATATGGAAGAAAACATGCAAATAGTTATGTATAAGCAACATGTTTAAGATGTGAATTGGTGGTAGCCTCAGAGGGAATGGCACCAGCAGTAATGGAAGGGAGCAACACTTATTACAAAAGGTTGGATTTTAGATGAGCTTTGAAGGAAGACAGGAAAACCAGGAAGAGGAGAGGAAGGATTGAATTCCAGGTAGGGAGGATAGCCAAGAGAAAGGCACAGAGAAAGGAAAGAGAGTATATTGTTTTAGGAATAGCATAGAAAGGTGTATGTGGCCATAATACACATTGTACTTTTTTTTAAACCCTTAACTTCTGTGTATTGGCTCCTTGCTGGAAGAAGGGTAAGGGTGGGCAATGGGGGTCAAGTGACTTGTCCAGGGTCACACAGCTGGGAAGTGTCTGAGGCCAGATTTGAACCTGGGACCTCCCGTCTCTAGGCTTGACTCTCAATCCACTGAGCTACCCAGCTGCCCCCAATACACATTGTACTTCTAAAGCGGCAGGGCTACTGGTTCTACTACTCACAACAACCTTGGTCTCAAAAATCTCTGCTGCGTGCTTCTCTACTGTATGCCCCCAGATTCTGTTCCTAGACGAGGGGAATTTGTCAGAATACTTTCCCGAACTGAAGATAGAAAATGAATGATGGTTTTAGTTCTCAATATATGAATAAATTCTAGAAATAATGGATGAATATTTTCCTTAAAGTTGTTTTTCACTTACCTAAGTGACATATTGAACTGATTTCCATGGTGTTTTATAATGTTTTTGCCTCCAGATTAGTGTATCTGGCAAAGTTTCAGACCATTCTTCAAAATCTGCCTCATTGGCCAACTGTGAAGAGATTGCTTCTGGTAAATGGAGCTCTCAGAAATGTGATCTTCCAGAATTTACATTTTATCCGAGGTAAAACTTATCTGTTGCTTGCCACACACTCACTAACTGCTGACATGAAATCAATGAATAAACAAATATGGGATTGATTAATAAGAGAGAATGGAATTGACCGGTAATGTTGCCAATCTGGGAAATGTCAACTTTCTAATATGTACATATTTATTCAACTTTGTGATTTTTTTCTGGATCATCTAGAATTTATAAAACCAAGGCCCAATACATAATGTCATAATGCATGCTGCACACTTTTACTACAGAAGAATATATAAAATGGCAATGATGAGATTTGTTTTGTAATTGCTATGTTGGTGGTAGTGGATTTTAATTTAAAAAGTCCTTATTATGCAGAGTGGCAAATCTAGGCTTCTGTAGGAGGGATAGGAAGAATTATTCTTTTATAGATGACCTATATAGAATTTTCAGGACCTTTTTTTTTGAAGGGGATGATGTTCCTCAATAGAAGGATCTGTGAGCTAGGTTTAGCAATGAAATTTGGAGTCACCAGTATTCATATCACAGAAATATGGTTACTCTACAACATCCAGTGAAACAGTTTGTCTTCCATGGAAGTCTGAGCCATGTTTAACACCAAAGAGAAGAAAGTAGGAAAGAACAAAGACAGAATAAAGAATTATAAGATTATAAATGAAGGGATCTCTTGTAGAAATTACTATCTAACCCATGTCTGAACAGAAATTTTTTCTACAACAGCCCGGTAAAATGTTTTTCTAGCTCTCCCTAGCAACCACCCATGAAGATACTTTCCTCCTTCATCTCCAGAAGGCATTCCTTCAATTCTGGAACCTAATTATTACTTTTCCATTATTTTGAATTTAACTCAGATTCATTGTTCCCTCTATCTAATTTCTAGTTCTGTTCTAGCATCTGGCTGGATTTCTTTCCCTTAAAACAATCTTTTAAGTATTGAAGTTTGCCATCATCTTCTTTTCATCTTTTCTTTTTTAGACTATACCATTTATTCAAACAGTTTCTGATGCCATGGTTTTGAATTTCTTTATTCTCTTGTTGCTCTCCTTTGGACATGTGCCAATATGTGCCATATTGCAGTTGTCATTGGACCAGTTACCACCTTTCTTGTTCTGGTCAATACTATTAATGAAAGCTAATATTTCATTCCCTCTTTTTGGCTTCCTGTTTTAATATTGCCTAATATTGACATGAATACTCAGAATTTTGTAACAAGTGACTCTCTTAGCCATTCTCTATTTTTTGGTTTTTGTATTTATCCCTATTAAATATCATCTGGCTAGTACCAGCCTGTTTGTTCTAGTCTCAAATCTGTCATCCAGTATATTCATGGTATTAGAGAGGCAGGATTTAGAATTATTTCAACCCAGATCAATGGTCTGTCAATGATCTTTGAAAAGGAAAATGAAACTGCTCAGCTAAGTTGAGAGTGCTATTGTCCTATATTCTCTTATATTTTTAGTTGGTCACAGTTGGGGCCATCAACTTGAAATAAGAAAAAAATGTTGCTTCTTAAATTTGTATTGATGCAAGTAACAAGGCTGCAATGGTCACTGTCTTCACCATCTTTTGCTTAGGAGAACTTTGTTCAGTTTGTTCAGTTTTAGGAATAGAAAGCAATCATTTAGGAATTCTCTCTCTCTATCATCAGCATTATATTAGGAATTAGAGTTCTCTCATTTTACACATTCTTGTTGCTTGCAATATCTTTCTCAATCCCTAGACAATCTAAGAGAGATTTACTGTATTAATAATAATTGCATTAATTGGCTTTTTCTTATTGAGGGATATATAGTTTTATAGGGTATGCAAAATATGTTTAGTTGAATAATTCAGTTTGTCTATTCATTTGAAAGCCACATGAACTTTATTTAGTAAACTCTTATTTTCATCTGTAATATCATATAGAAATTCTAAGTAAACTGGAAGGATTGGCTCCATTTTCTACAACAGATGATTTCAGCTCATTGAAACTTGAAATGGATACATTCTTCAAGGATATTAAACAGGTAAGCCATATTGAAAGGTTTTTAATAAACCATTTACACAAAATATACAATACATTCATGAAATATTCAGGCATGTTTTTATAAGTTGTGTTTACTAAAGGCATAGAATAGTTCACAGCTTTTTGAAGGCCTTTTGGTCTTCACTTTATACTTTTTTGATCATTTATATTCTTATGACTAGTATTGGGATGACCATTATGCAGAGGGTTTCTGAGTTCTCTAATTTTCTCTACATTCTTATTAATATTTTAGATGTTGACAAAGAATTACACTTACATGATTCAGAATGTACCCTTTGTTTCGGAAGAGAATTTTACTCTTTTGGAGAACTTCAAAGTTATGAAAATGCTAACCCATTTAAGAGGGCATTCTCATTCTTCCAATGAGACAATCTTTTTATACAACCTACTTCATTTAGTCAAAGAGGCCGTAAGTATTTTTCTACCATTAAAATCTTGGAATATGTAGCTGTTTGTTTTCTCATTTTAAAAAATTAAGCTAGTTACTAATGTATTTCATATGCATAAGAATAGAGACAACAGCACTCTCATCCTAAATCCCGAGCTCAGAAAATCACATCTCAGTCCTAAATCTTATTTATCTAATACCATGAATATACTGGGTGACTGATCTGAGATTGAAACAGGCAACTGTAGAAATTGTCTAGTCCAACCCTTTCATTTTATAGAAGAAGAAGCTGAGATCAATGCTCTTCCTACTGTACCATCAGAATAAAAATAAAAATTCTTAAATTGTAAAGAAAATTTCTGAGTATATGCATAGAAAGGTAAAAAGTAAGCCTATATTAAATTCATTTGTTTAACACTCAAGAATCATTTAGTAAGAGCCTAATTTATGTAATACACAAAAGGAGATACAGATAAATAAAAGAAACTTTGCCTTCAAAGTGCTTCCAGTACAGTAGAGATGATGGATCTAATAAGCAAAAAGCTAGGGTATAAAACAAATTGTATAGGAAGACAAGTGAGATTCAAAGTGCCATGAAGGAACTGGAGAAGGGTGAAATCCAGTTTCTTGGTTCAAGGAAGCCTTCATGAGGGAGGTTTCATTTGAGTTGGATCTTGAAGCATGTATATGAATGAATGAATGAAAAAAGTTAATTACTTCTTTTGGATCAAGCACCATCCTGAGATTGGAGATGTGAATAGAAAAGAGATCAGCCCATGCCCTCAAAGAGCTTACAGTTTAAAGAGGGTAGGAGTAATAACACATATAGGAAATGGTGCCTAGGGACAAGTATTGTTGTTTGGAAAATTTTATGAATGATGAGTAAAGTCATAAAAGAATAGCCTTTTCAGTGACAAAGGGAGTGTTAATTTGATTTATGTTTCCAGAACTGAAAGGTGTGTGTGTGGTGCATATAAGACACCAATTTGTCTGGTAGAAAATGGTCAGGGAGTAAAGGGAAGTGTGGATCAAGCCTTCCTGGAATTAGTGGGCCACAAGAGGAATTTACCAATCAGGACACTGGGGATACAGGTTGAGAGTTGTTGAGCTGAAAATTTGTTTTCTAGGCCATAGTCTCTGGTATCAGCAGCATTTTGGCAGTTAGGAAAAAATGAAATAAAATTTCAAGAGATGATTATGAGAGAGAAAATTATGAGGATAAAGAATGGCATGACCAGGATGTGGTAATTTATCTGATTTGGTTTAGAATATATTAAGAGGATCATAGGATTTAGAGCTGGAAGAAAATTTAGAAATCTCTTAGTTCAAATCTTCCCATCCTTAGCCCATTTCATATATGAGGGAAAGGAGAATGAGTTACAGTTGGAGAAAAGTAAAACCAGAATAGAAACTAATAGACTAAGTGAATGGGAAGGGCACAGAAAATAAGCATAATGAAGGCAGCAATTAGATTCAGTAGAAGTGATGGGGTGACTTTGGGCAAGTCACTCAACCCCAATTGCCTAGCTCTTACCACTCTTCTGCCTTGGTAGTGATACTTGGTAGTGATTTCAGAATGGAAGGTAAAGGTTTTAAAAAAGAAAGAAAATGAGTGTGAATGGAATGGAAACTACAGGCACTGAGGTAATCCAAGTATTAAGACTTGAATGTTAAAAGGGACTTTTATGTGAATATTGAAGGCACCAAGAAGACAGAACATGACATGGAGAAAATTGTGAGTCAGGTACAGAAGTCATTGAAGAAAATGGTAATGCAACATAGAGGAAGTGAGAGGGGAAAATGGATTTAGTCAGATGACCTAGGTTCAAATCCCACTTTTGTTTATCCTTGGGACCTAGTTTTCCTCATTTGTAAAGTGAGGCTTTGGGTTGGTTCTCTGTAATCTCTAAGATTTCTTTCATCCTTTGGTGCTATTGAAGGATATATCTATATCTATATCTATATCTATATCTATATCTATATCTATATCTATATCTATATCTATATCTATCTATCTATCTATCTATCTAT
>NC_058130.1:80211266-80233170 GCF_016433145.1 Gracilinanus agilis | reverse complement strand
CACATTATAAATTATACCATACATCTCAACCTCCACTAACTCTCTCTCTATAAAATTATATCTCTCATATATATCTATATATATATATATCTATCTATATATCTCCTCCTCTGGTAGAATGAAAATCCCTTGAGCTCCAGGATGATTTTATTTTTGTCTTTGTATCTACCATTGTTCCTGGCACATGGTACAAACTTGCTTGTTGAATGATTTATTTATTGTCATTTTTATAGTCTCTTAATTGGACTCTCCACCCTTTATTCCATCATACTTAGCCATGTCATATTAATCTTCTTAATGAATCATTTTTCACACATTCCCCTTTCTTCAAACTCTTAATAGTTTTTTATTGCTTAGAGAAGAGCTCTTAAACCCACATTTTATTATTTTATATTGATAATAATTATGTATGTGTATTCTACATCAAACCAGCTTCCCTTTTTTCCTTTTCAAAGATTTATATATATGCATACAAACATATGTATAATAGGTGTGCATGTTTTGTATATGCCTACATATGTACAATCTGTCTCCTCCAATAAAATATAAACTTAATGAGGGTAGGATATGCTTCATTTTTATTTTTGATTCCTCATTACTGGGCACAGTAGCTTAATAAATGCTTGATTGATTGATCAAGGGAGGGAGAGTTTTATATTATAATTTAGGGAAAACTGAAAGCACTTGGAGGAGGCCCAGGTTTAAGCCCATAGGATGAAGTCCAAACTCTTAGTCTAACATTAAAGTCCATTAGCTCCAAAATATTGCCTCAAACTATGTACCTTATCTGGGCCTCAGTTTCCTCAACCATAAGAACTTTCAGAGTGTGGTTGGATTGAATATTCTCCAGGTTTCTTCATAGCTCAAATGCTCTGTAATTCTATTTATTCAAACTTGCCTCTAATTATTGAATGCATATCCTGAAAGAATTGGTCTTACTGTTGTTGCTTCTTGATATATGCTATGATTCCCTACCCTATTGCCTTGATATCCTTCTTCTTTTGGCTTTGCTTTTCTAAGTCCTTCTCTTACCCTGATGCTCAATTTAAGTCTCCTTGAATAATATCCTCCTTAGTGATACTCAAAGATATCTTGTCTTTGATGAACACTTCCTCCTGTGAATTCAATAGTAATTATTGTCTCTTCCACTCTTTTCCATAATTAGTCTATAATTCTTTTTTTTCCAGTAATACCATTATAGGAAGGTTTAAATAGGGAAAGACTTGGAAAATGTGGGCCTGGTCCAATTCCTGACTCTTTTTACATCTTTTTTATGCCTATATATTCTGATGGTATAATTCCAACTGGACTTGGAATTATGAAAACCTGAGATTTTTCTCCTGTAACTCATATCTGTTTTGAACAAAGTCTCATGCTCAATTAGGATCTGTTAATAACAATTACTTTAATCTCTGGGTACAAAAGTTAAGGACTTAATTGTAAAAGGTTTGACTTTTCAGCCAATTCTAGACTTCTTTTTTTAAAATTGATTTTCCACTGATATATTGTCATGTTTATTTTTGAAACTGGTAATTTGAAGGGGCAGCTAGATGATACAGTGGATAGTTTGCCAGGCCTAGAGTCAGGAAGACCCATATTTGTGAGTTTAAATTTGTCCTCAACCTACTACCAGCTGTGTGACCCTGGGAAAGTCATTGAATTCTGTTTGTCTCAGTTTCCTTATCTGTTAAGTGAGCTGGAGAGGGAAATGGCAAGCCACTCCAATATCTTTGCCAAGAAAATCCTGAACAGGGGTCATGACTGATAACAACTAAACAACAATAATTTGAAGTGCAGAGTAAGAGAAATATGGATTTAATAATATTTATTATTAGGATTAAGGGGACTTACCATGTTCTTTGAATTTTGCAGGTTCAGAAAGACACTTTTCGCTCTACTGAACTGTCATGTTAAATAAGGATGTAGGGTACTGTGATTCAGAGTCAATGGGTATTATTATTATTATTTTTACTTATTACAAGCTGAGTTTCTCTCTTTCCTTTCAAGGATGGAATTTTTCAGGAGGTGCTCTTTGGACGAACAAATTGGTCCACTGCAATTACTGAAGACTTTCTGGGCTGGCAAGAAATTGAACAGCAACTTATAGAGAGTACAACTGTTTGTTCTTGGTTGTATCAGTCATTGAGTACCCAGATATCACCTGGAGCAGAGAGCTCCCTCATTTATTGCCAGGAACAGATCATTTCCACACTGTAAGTATACCATGTTACTAAAAACAAAATCAGAATGTTTGGAAACCTAAATGATTTCAACCTTATTTTTAAGAAAAGCATCAATCAGGTTATTTAAATATTTCCTTGATAGAGATCACGGATATTCTATTTATACCTCTTATCTCAGAGGCACCCATTGTATAAGAAACTGTGGCCCACCAAGACCTGTTCACATTCTTGACCTGAAGTAATGATCTGAAGGTGACCTGAAGTAAACAAATACCCCAAACCTAGAATACAGAGATTTCAAAGGAGTCTATGGATACATTTCAGGGGTCCATGAACTTAAACAGGAAAAAATTACTTTCTCTAACCTGTAATTAAAACTTAGTACTTCCTACATTTATTTCTGGGATGAGTATTGTAGACCAGACTACCAAATGGCTTCATGACATAAAAAAACTAAGAACTTCTGTGATTATCTCTTCAGGAAATGAGGGGGAAAGGTAATACCATTAGATTGATCATAACTCTAATTTGTTTAGGCAATGAGGGGAGTCAAAGGTCTAAAATAGGGGTGAGGTATTTCTAAATTTGATAACCACCATGATCTTAGCTCTTGTTCTCTACCTTTTATACACATAACTAAAAGAAAGAGGTTAAGAAAAGAAGATGGAAGGTAACAATCAAATTTAAATGGTAGTGAATATAACAGCTTTCTTTAAAAGACAATCATTAATTTTTTTGCCTTCTAAGAGCTCCATTTGATTTTTTAGAGTTTTCCATACATTGGAAGAAGTCCAGTTTGCTCTGGAACAAAATAACTCCTGGAAAAACTTAACAGAACTTCTCAGGAAAACATGTGAAGCTGCTCATTATGTGAATAAGCAAGAAAGTTTCCAAAGAGGTGCATCTGGTAAGTCAATAAGCAGATCAAATTTTAACAGAAATGTTTCAATATTTAATGAACATAAAAACATAGAGAAAGAACATAGAAAAAGGATTGAAACTAGGATTCCTGGATTTAAATCTTAGACCTATTTTTTAAATAATTATATGGAATTGGAAAACTTACTTGTTCTCATTTGACTTCACTTTCTTTATCTGGAAATAGAGATGATTGGTCCTGTCCATCTCTAAAATCCCATTTAGCTTTAAATCTATGCTGGATTTAATCCATACCTCTGTTGATTATTACTCATGTGACTTTGGACAATTCATCTAACCTGTTTGAGCCTGTGTCCTCTTCCATAAAAAATGGGGCCATGAGTGGAGACATGGTATTTTCAATAATGGTCTTTTCTTAGAGTTAAGAAGACCTGTTCATGTATTGCCTATGACTCAAAACGTTATGACCATAACTTAATCATTTAACTTCTCAATGTCCAATACAAATAAAGAGGTGTTCTCTATCCTAATGTGATTATAAGCCTGGACCATCCCCTTCAGCAAGGAGGATGGGATGGGGGCAGCTAGGTGGTTCAGTGGATATAGAGACAGGCCTAGAGATGGGAGGCCCTGGATTCAAATATGGTTTCAGATACCTCCTGCCTATGTGATTCTGGGCAGGTCATTTAATCCCCATTGCTTAGTCCTTACTGGTTTTCTTCCTTGGAACTAATACACAGTATTGATTCTAAGATAGATGGTAAGGCTTTAAAGAAATGAAAGGAAATGAAGGATATCTCCCTGAATCATTTTTGTGAATAATTAAAAAGTAAAAGTTAGCCAACTAACAACTATTGTTTACTATATACCCCATTGGACAGTATTATGAAGCCTAAAGATCTTTTTTCTAAAGAATATTTTCAATTGCATAAAATAAAATAACAAAAATTACAAAGAAAATGACATATTGTGATAATTACATATGTAAACCTTAGGTTAAGGACTTCTGCCAACAGTCATTGTTTTACTCATATGCATCAATGGCTAGAATTAAATATATGTACCAATTGACTAGAATGAAATTTATGTATCAATGAACCATGTGACAAAATAATTATTTCCATGTTCTTATTATTCTGGAGTTAGAGGGGAATCAAAGAAGAGGTTTTGCTTGGTGTTGTATGGAAAATGATAACAGAAGAGGATACATTTGCAGAGCAAAGCAGTTTAGGCAAATTCATGAATTCAGTCAAACTGATGGATTGCAGCAGTGGGTATATGACTAGGGTCATCTTTATAAGTGAGGTAAATAAATAGTCTGTGTATTCCCTCAAGGATATAGCTCAGATCAAATCAAGCTTGTAGACACAGTTATGATGTCATAACTATATATAGTTATAATCTAGCCTGTAAGAATTTTTTCCAGACTCAGAGAAGTTTTCAAAATTTCCATTTTTAGTATTTTAGACTCCTCTGGTAGAAGGAGAACACTCTTATACCTTTTACTTTAGATATTTGCTATTATTCACCATATTAAAAGTCAAATCCTGAAATTAATTTTCCATCTAGCCATTTCTGAAAAATCCCCTTGTAAAGGAGCAAAACTCGATTGGAAAGACATCACTGATACTTACTTTGTGTTTCTGAAAAATTTGAGGAAGTCCCCAAGGAAGTCATTGTCTAGGTAAGTTTTCATCATTCACTTTCAAGATCTTCCCATAATTTTCACTGTAAATGAAGAACTGTTGCTTTGATAAAGTTACTTTCATTTTTTAAGGTAAAAGGAAATCTTTTGAAATATTTATCGTCACTAAAACTAATGGTTTTGATATAGAAAGGTAAATTTAGATTAACTGAGCAATGTGTATCTGTATCCTGCATTCCAATAGTGTTAGACTCAGATAGAAATGGATTTCTATAAGACCATATATTTACTTTGATGACGACAAACGATTGTCCATGTTGTTTTTTAATATATTTTCATAAAAATATATTTTGTTAAATATTCCCCAATTATATCTTTTATTTTATTATTAAACCCTTACCTTCCATCTTAGAATCAATACTGTGTATTGGTTATAAGGCAGTAGAGCAGTAAAGGCTAGGCAATGGGGTTTAAGTGACTTGCCCAGGGTCACACAGCTAGAAAGTGTCTAAGTTCAGATTTGAACCTAGGACCTCCCATTTCTAGGCCAGGCTCTCAATCCATTACGCCACCCAGCTACTCCCTCCCTAATTATATCTTAAACTGTTTCATGACTCCATTGGGAATTTTGCTAACTCAGTGTCTGAGATCCAAGTTTGACACCTTTACTGACTATACAAACACAGTTAAAGAAAAAAGATTAATTTCTTTTCTAAAGATCAGTGCACTTGACATGGCTGTCCTAAAGATGAAATTTTTCTCTTGAGAATGGCCTACTTCTGGGTTTGGAGTTCAAATTTGTGATTTAATATCAAGGAATCTACAGCTAACATTAATTGTTGGGAAGAGGTCAACAATATATCCTGCTTTGCAATGGCGAATTTAGAATGTGATTGGTAATCTGATGCACACCTCAAATCCATGCTCTGAGATTTACAGGATTATGAGTGAGTTTATTGAGATGAGGTGGATCAGGAACCTACTTACTCATTCTAAGCACTTTCCTGAAACTGTCTGGCTTAGAAAAATGGTCTCAACTAGTGAAGATTGCTAAGACCAGCTATTGACTGTTAGAGAGAGGTTACAGAATTGGTCCTGGATTTTGTCAGTTCATTGCTCATGACTGGCTATGATCCTAGTACTTCACATAATGCCTGGCACAGAGTAGGTGCTTAATAAATATTTATTGATTGATCAACTGGTTTACAGAAAAATAAAAATATAATAACCATTCATTTATAAGCATTTATGTAATATAAAGACATAATTAATAATAATCAGAAATATTAACTATTTATAACTCAGACATCAGAAAAGTGAAATGTTTGTCCAAGCGAGAGTCTTTGGCAAATTCAGAAATGGAGGCCATATCTCCTTATTTTTGTTTCAACACTTTTCACCTCATCACTCTACCGTGAATAATTGCACAATGACAGTAAGGAGAAGGTATCAAATTGTAAGATGGTTAAGAGTCTTTTGGATCCCCATGTACCACTGAACTCTCTCAGCCAAAGAATCGAGTACTATATGATGCCAACAGCCTCAGAGTGTCTAGTGAAGGTATATAACTTTATATAGGTAAAAATTGATCTAGGAAAAATTATGACATAGACAAAGGTTTTCTGTGGCATCCTCCCATTTTTTTATTCTTAATTGGAAGACTACTTACTTCCTCAGATGCCTATTACCTTTCTACTGCTAACCACATTTCTTTTCCATCTAAGACTACCTGCCTCTTGCTGAATGAGTATCTTTTACTCTTACTTCCCTTCTCTATTAAAATTATTATTCCATTTTACCCTAATCATAGCTATGAAGTAAAAATATAATTTGCTATAAGAGATGTATACATATGGAATAAAATCTACTGTGCTAATGCTCTACTTTTAAATTTCTTAAAAAGAGTGTACCAAGACAGACAAATCTTATGCTTAAAGGAATGAATTTCCATTGATGTAATTTGAGATTTTCATGACAGGATAAGAGAGAGATAAATTTTAGGCAGGCATGGAGCTACCCAACTGCCCTCAACTTCAGTCATTAAAACTTTATTACTTTAGGCTTAAGATTTATCTTTTGGGCTTAATTCTGACAACAATAGCAGTAACCAAAGGTCCCAATGATCAATTAAGGATTGCATTTTATTGTTTCACTGGAAGAGACAACTCACTAATATTTTAAAGTAATACTTTCTTACTTCAGGTATAAATAATATTTGCTATTTTAAAATAACTTTCAAAAATTGTTTTCTCTAAAGACAAAAGCATTTGAACTACAGCTGTACAACCAAAATACTTGAAAAATTTTTTTATCTGTTATAAGGAAGACATATATATAGAAATGCATTTCTCTCCTGCTATAAATAAATTTGAAATTTAATAACATTGTTGGTTGATACATTAAAACACCTTTGTTTTTAATATTTCAGAATCTTGATGTATATCAAGGATCTTTTGCAAATGAAAAAGAAGTCACATACTTATGAAGATGAAGAGAAAAACTTCTGGCTATTCTTTATAGAATTTGTAGAAAAAATGGTACTGCCTGGTTCTTTGGTTTCATCCAATCATACTGCATTCCAGAATCTTGCAACCCTCACTGAAGTTATCTGGAATAAAACTCTTTGGTGGATGAATACTTCTAGAACTTCAGAAGCTGAACCATCTTCTCTTAATACTCAGAAATTTTCTGAGTTTTCTAAGGAAGTTATAGAGAAAATCCAAGTTGTTTCAAGCCTCTGGGAAGAGAATGAATATGAAGGATTTATGAGATTCTTGGAATTAATGTTTTATGAAATTAATCCTAAGCTTTTAGAACTATGGATGTATGGCATTCCAGAAAGAGAAAGAGACAAATTGGAAACCTCATCAGCTCTTTTAAATTTGTCAATTCCAGAAAATCAAAGAATCTTTGGAAAAAACTTAAACTTTACTCAGTATTTCCATAGTTTACCTAAACCAAAAATTTTAAACTTGGATTTTGTACATTTAAGTGAAATGGTCATAAATAGTCTCTATGAACTAAGGTTAATAAAGCAAGAACAAGTCACTGCAATCCTGAATACAGTTTATGCTCTACAAAACATATCAATCCTTTCCTCAAATTTTTCTGTTTCTCAAAAAGAGTACTTGGAAAACATCTTGACTCATATCTATCAAAATGTCTTTAAGGATAAGGATTCTGCTGTACTTCTTCAATTATATTCTTTAATTTATAAGGATATTTATCAGCTTTTCTCCAGTTTTCAGAGTAGAGAGTCTTTGTTAACTTTCTTCATTCAGATTTCAAAAAATATTTCAGCTATTATCAAGAAGTTTAATTTTCAGGATATGAGCGAAGCTTTTGAATTTCTCTCTGAAGCTACAAGCTTTCTGGATCAAATATCTGAAGAATCACTCTGTGAAAAGCTCTTTTCAGTTTATAACTATCTGGAACTTCAGGCCAAATCTCTAATCCCCAAAGAAGGCCAAGAAACAAAAATGATACATGCGACTATGATGAGTCTGAAACAGTTGCTCATAAAAGATAAAAATTTTCGGATATCTTTATTTCAGTATCTGAATCAACTTTTCAACAACTCACTGGAAAGACACTTGGATAACCAATGCTTTGATTTGGATGATAGACCTCTGTCTTTGAATTGGTCAGCAGATGTGAGAAATTCCCTCATTCTTCCTTGGATCCAAATACTTTCAAACCTAACACAAAATATTGTCCTGAATGAATCTTTAGCTATACAGTGTACATTTTCATGGGTCCAAGTGTGGTTTGATATCTGGGATGCCATTTCTCAAGTTTTAAAGCGTAATGACAAGTTTTTTCCTTCTCTACAGATTGGCCTCAGGGAACTTTCTTCAGAACTGGGAAATAAATCTGAATATTCTGAAATGTGTCAGAGCATGTTTCCTGACCATGTTCCTATAAGACTTATCACAAATTTACTAAAAAATATAGTTCAAGATGTTGATGCCCAAAATTGGAATGCCCTTACTGGTCTCTCCTCTGTGCAAGACAATTCGTTAGCCATCATGAAATCACTAAATACAGAGAAAGTGAAGAAATCCCTTTTGACAGTAGAAAATATAATACTCAAATTAAAAAAATTCCCATTAAATATTAATATTAGCAGAGAATTTTTGTACTCCCTGTTTGAAATTTTCATGGAGCTAAGCAACACGACAGGATATGTAGACAAAGATGCATATTTAGGAAGTCACATACTTCCAAATTTTCTAAGAGGCTCTGGAGAAGAATATGTGTTTACTGTTTTACAAGAGACATTAAGATTCCTTAGAAATACATCCTATGACCAAACTTTATTGTCTTGTGCTGGCATTTTGCATAATATTACCAATTTAGTTATGGAACATGATATAGATTCAAAAAATGCTTCACAGAAGTTATTAAGTGTGCTGGATGTTTTACATTTCATTTTAACCTCTGAAGATATAATTAAGAGGCTAGAAGGCTGTACTTTATGGATAGATATAATCAGAAATATAGTTGTCAAATATAATACTAATTCATCTGACCACTCACTAGACTTTTTAAAATTGTTTTTATCTTCAAGAAATGTCAATGGCACAAAAATCAAATTGAGAAAGTTGTTAGATTTTGTTACTTTCATATTAAGTTCAACAAAACCTCTCTGTTCTTTTAATAATTTAGACATGCATTGTCTGGATATTTACTTTAGAAATGTAACTAATTTTGCAAAAGTTGTAATTACTTCATTGTTTGAAAAGGAAAAGATTCCAATGCTTGACTTTATATTTAAGATTTTAAATAATTCAGGAAACCAGATCAGTTTAATTATCAATAACTTAACAAGAATTTTAGAATTTTCATCAGATTCAAACTGGAAAAATTTTACTGAATTAATTACAAGAGCCTTAGAAAAGTCAGATAACTCTCCCAATCCATTCAAAATTGCCTGGCATCAATTAATGGCCCTCTTTGGAGAAATTAAAAAACTTGTGAAAAATATCACTATTAAAATTTTAGAAAACAATTCATCTGACATTAACAAAGTTTTAAAGATTTTTGACAATTTATCAAAGGAAAAAAGTACAAATCTGTTAGGTGATTCAATTCAAAATTTAGGAAGTTATTTTGCATTTAATTTGTCTCATGATCTGAAAAATTCACCAACCCATGCAATTATGAAAGCAATTGGTCTTAATATTCAACTGGCAAGGGATGTGATTAATTCTTGGCTACCATCTATTCTTCCTAACATTCCACAAAACTCAGGGAATATTAAAGTTTTGAAGAAGATCAGCACTCTTATACGCAACCTCAAAAATGCAGATGTAGAGCTCTTGGTAGATCAACTTGAAGAAATTGGTGGGAGTCTTTGGGGTTTTTTAAAGAATATCAGTGCTTTAGAGGATGGAAATTTGGGGATTGACTCATTAGTTGGATTAATGAAGACATTTGTACACAGCTCACATTCTTGGAATATTAACCATCTGTGGCAGCTCTCACGCTTTTTCCCTAAAGATGAAGTTGATGCAGTAGTAGATGCATATTATGTACTTCCTCATGGAGTGAGACTTTTACAGCAGATAGCTCATAAGAACATTACAGAGGCCCTACTGGATGTATATAACTTCACACTGGTTCATGGAACTAACATTTCTACAATCACTAAGGAAGATTTTGCAAGTGCCATTAAAGACCTTCTGGACATAATAGAGTTGGTTACAGATGAGCCAAATATTGCTGCAGAGGCATTAAGTTGCCTTCCAGTAATTTGGTGCTTGAACCACACAATTCTACAGCTTCACAAGGATCTAGTAATGGAAAAGTGTAATTTATACAAGTCTGCGCATCCTTTGTTGTATACCAAATTGACTGATCTCTTTCATCACCTCCAGCTGATGCCTTTAGAGAGAGATTTACAATGTTCAAATGAGAGTTTAAGGATAGAGGTGACTTATAGGGTGTACTGTTTCTTTCATGAATTAGCAGCATGGAATTCCATTTTTATAAAGTTTTCTGAGGTCCTAAATGTCAATAACTCACTTCTGAGGGAGCTTCAAGGGTTTTGGTACAAGGTATCTCCCTATATCCTGCCTTCTGGAAAATCAAGCAATGCTAATGACTCCATACATTGTATGGTAGTCCCAGGGAAATGGATTGCTTTGAGAGTCATAGACAAGTTGAAAAAAATGAATTTTACAAAGATTTTTGAAAAACTATCAGTTCTGAACAAGATTCAACACTGGAATATGGACAAAGAAACATCAGTTCGAAATAAAACTACCATGAATTTGAAAAAGTGGTCAAAACTAGTCTCTAGTTTTGCTGTAGAAAGCCTGACTTTATTTTTCTCTCCAATTCATCCATCTTCTAAAACAAACCAATTTAATAATCTCTTGAAGGTACTATTAAACTTTGGTAAGAAGAGTAGCATTATTGACAATCTGGAAAGCCTATGGCTTGAGTCAGAGAGATTTATGCAAGACCTAACTAAGAATTTTAGTATTAGGTATATACTCTCTTTAGTCAAACAAGGAATTCAAATAATAGAACCACTCGATGATCAAAATACAAAACTGACACTTTCCCAGTTTTTGAAACATTTTAATTCCTCATCTCTACATGGGGCCAGATTCCTTGAAGACCTTCTGGTAGTGACTAGAGATTTGCTCCACGAATACACAAATGGAAATTTCTCTACAGTAATAGCTACATTGATTCATGTTTTGGATGATAGAACTTCTCCGGATGATAGAACATCAAGCATTGGTGATATTACTGACTTTCTAAAACACTTCAAGAATATTTCTAGAGAAGGTAACAGTTATGTTACATTTGTTGCTCGTTTGCTAAAGGTAGAAAAACAAGCTAATTTCTCTGTTGCTCAATTCCTTTTTGAAAGCAGCCTGATTAGTGCAATCAATTACCTTGCTTGGAATTTTCTGGAAGCATCCCCGAATTTAAATGACACTGGCCTTCCAATAATGAACTTCATTGATCTAATGTTTAACTATACACAATTCGAAAATAATAGGGCAAATCTCTCTCTCCACCCAAACAGTACAATGGAACTGTTAGAACAATTTTTTCAAAAATTCTTTTTTCCACCAAAGGGAAATTTTGAGAACAAAATATTCATTTTGATGGAAGACTTATATAAAGGAATAATGGCTGAGATGAGGTGAGCATAAATATGATTTTATTTGCTATATTGCGTGTTATGGAATAGATTTAATTTTCTGAAGTCTGTTTAAATTGTACTAACAGCACTGTTACACTTACCTTGATTGTCTATTTGATCCTGTGCCATTTTAAAAATGAATTTTACATTAGGGGGATTGTGGGCTTATTAAAAATTGTAGGGTTATATAATTTTGGTAAGCCTCAGCTACTTAGGAAATCTGTCATTGTCTCTAAAGATTTTGTTGTGTCATTCAGAGCTTTCCTTTGTTTTAAAAATATTATCATTAACTAATATAACTTAATATGGACTTGAACAGTGAGTTTTTACTTTCAAAAGGTCCAAGTTTAATTTTATGTGAGTATCTAACAAAGACAGCATGACAAAGTAGTCAAAGGAGCTGGCCCTGAGTTAGGAAGACATTCGCTCAAGTATTTCCTTTCACCTATATTAGTTTATAACTCCAGGCAAGTTACTTTGTAAGACAATAAATTATAGAAATGTTGCCAGTCTGAATCTTCTTTTCCTTTATAAAATCAAAGATCTAAATTTTAAAATTTATAAAAGCTTCCTACAATCCCTATAGTTGTCTTGACTTTCTAATGATAAATGAGTAGAAAAAAACTCGAAGTTCAGTTAAGTGAAGTCATTGTAAGACATGTCTTGAAATGCAAAACGAAATTGGTTTATTGTCCTTTATGGACCCACTTTTTCTTTGAAGATGCTTTTTAGAAATTCTGGAAGGTAAAGGCAATTTTTATCAAATTTTCCAACAAGTAATTTTTAATTTGACTAATTCTTTGAAACTGTATGACTTATATAATGCATTTATTAATACTATTATTAGATGAGATCAGTGATATGTATATATGTACACACACATATATATAAATACCATTATTTTATAAATAAATACATGATTCACTTAGAAATAGTAAAACTGTACCAAATAAATGATACTATACTTCACCTCTTTGTTTCTCAGTTTTCTCATTTACCATATAAGGGGGTTGAATCAGATGATCTATAATGACCCTTCCAACTAATCCATGTTTCATGACCTCCAAAATGATGGGATTGGAGTAAAATTTTGAAGGTTCTCTTTAATTTGAAATTGATGATCCCACTTGCAAGTTTTCAATGATTATTATCCAATATTTGGATTCTATATACTCATTTTGTCTTTTGTCTAAAAAATGACACAAACTTTAATTTTTAGAAGAGGAATTAATTCTTAAGTCCTAAAGAAATGATAAGAGAATAAAGCAAGGCCATCATTTTGTCATTGACCCATTTGTAATGAAACCATGAAGACATCTTAATTTTAATAGGAGCCTGCTACAAATGACCATTTTAGTCATCAATATAAGGCTAATCTTCTATTAATAAGGCCTGAAACCAGATACTTAAAGAATTTTGTTCTTCATATGATTTAAATTTTTGGTCCATTTAAAAGACATTTAGATGAATATGTAATCCTATCAGTAGAGCTGTTCCATACATAAAATACTTAGATGGATATGTGATCTCATCAATAGAGGTGATCCATCAATAAATGCAGTTAGTAATCCTTCAAATCCTCTCAAATTCTTATCCTTATCTTTCCAAAAATATTCCATGGAAACATCAGTTAATGAACTAGAGCTCTTTCTAATTCTTTTATTCTATATATTAGTGTAGCACTTGAGATGTTGAAATATTGTCTCTCATTCTTGGTATAAGATTGGCTTACCTCCTTTCTAGAATACATACTTTTGATGAAATCTTTTCATGATCTTGACTATATTTGAATATTTTTTCTTGTTATTTTTACAGTATTGCTTCAATGAACAAAATTTTAGATGTTTTGAAAATGGATCCTTTTACTAACCTGATAGAAGACAGGTTATCTAGTTTAAGGAAAGACATTTAGGATCCAATGAAAGACTCATTGATATTCAACAAGGGTTCAAGTTTATCTGACATTTATTTCATGTTACTTTCAGAGATATTCCTACAAGAAACAACAGTGAAAATGATGCTGACCTGGTTAAGAATAGGACTCATTTGCTTTCAAAGTTGAATAATTTTGAGGACCTTAAAGAATTCAATGAAGATCTCGATTCTACAATTCAACTTGTGAGAAAAAATTCTGCAAAAATAGTTGGCCTGATGGATATTATCTTCAGTTATAATATTAAGGATCTGCATGCTTTTTCCTCTACACTCCAAGTCATTCTTGCTAATTTAACAGAATTAGTGACCTTTGTAAATGATATTTTCCCTTCAGAAGAGAGAAAGCTGGCAGAAATTACCAAGCACTTACTAGATAAAATTGCTTACGGAGAAAAGGATATTCCAGAAGGTTTCTTGAAAATGTCTCAGGCTTTGAGCACTTTGTTACAGGACATCAAGAAATTAAGAGGTCTTTCACAGTCAATAGATGCTGTGGTTAAATTCCTTAAGCTATCTAAAAAAATCTCTGCTCAAGTGGCCACTATTTTAGAAAGTCAAGTAATTTCCAAAGCAGAGGAAAAGTTAAATTTCTTTGACTTGCTCCATTCTTTTTTGCAAGGAGCTGTTCACAATGTAATCAATGATATAACTTCCAAGAGGAATTTAGAACTTTTAAGTTACAAGGAAATAGAGAGCTTGCTGAAGCCACTGCTGGATGTCACCTATTGGACTATTGAGATTAAACCCTTTGTTTCCAAAGAATCCAAACATGTGAATCAATCACAATCAACTAGTTTCCTTTCATATCTAAACCAATCTAAAGACATTTCTAAGATTGTAGAAGAGATTGCTCAGTTTATAATCAATTCAAAAAAGCATCGTGTGGAGGTGGAACATCTTGTATTAGCTCTCAAAAATGTGACCCAAACTTTATCTATAGATGCCAAAACTCTAATGGGAGAAGTTCTTGATTATTTGGTGCCAATAAATAACCTCACTAGCCAGGTAAACTTTTTAAATTCTAATCTGAATTCCTCCCATCATTGGCTCCAGGATTCAAAATGGGAACGATTTTACAAAATGGTACTTTTTTGGAATGAAATACTGTCTCAGAGCAGCCCAGAAAGTGGGACTAACTTGAAAATGGTGATTGCTCCATCCCTAGAAGCTTTGGGGAATAATTTACAGGAGGGTGTCTGGGATATATTTAATCTACTGCTGACATTTGCACAGCATCCAAACAACCTTTCTCAAGCCATAGGGAGCACTGGGAAGATGCTGAGTGTTTTTGGAGGACAGTTCAGTAAAGCTCTATTTTTTAACAGCTCTACCATTCACAACATGACTCACCAGCAACTTGAAAAAGCAATTCAGGTTGCATTAAATAAAACAGCTCTCTGGATGGAATGGCTACGTTTACTCCACTCACAGTGGAGACATTCAACAAAAGCTTTATTCCCTCTCACTTGGGAGACTTCCATTAATGTAACTACTGGAAAAGGTGTGTTGTCCAAACTACTGAACATTAAGAGGGAAGAGAATAATTTTTCACTTACTTTGAAACCTTTATCATGTTTTGAAAAGTCCATTAAAAGAATAATTGCCCTGGCAAAATACTGGCAAAAAGGACTACTGCAAAATCAAAGGTAATTTTTCCTTTCATAATTCATAAAACTATCAGTTTAAAAAGTATGGAAAATGAAATGTAACTATGTAGCATACAGTTAAGCAGATTATATCATTACAATGTCCAATATTATTTTGCATAAAATTAAATTATATGCATATGACAAATGTATAAAAAGTACCTGGTAACTGTCAACCAATGTGTAAAATGTAAGTTCTTATTTCTAATTTCAGTAATTAAGATATAAAAGGATTTGGATAAAATTTTTTCAGTTTTATATTAGTCAGTAGCATATACTAAGTTCTTACTATGAGATAGGCATTATGCAAAGCACTGATAATACAAAAATAAAAATGCAAAAGTTTCTGTTCACAAGAGGCAAACATTGTCTCAGGGAGAAAAACACACATACATAGAGAATGCATATAACATAAATACAAATCTTTCATTGACAATTGATGCTGGGTTCAGGGAGTTCCACTGCCTTTCTCTAAGGGGTACCTTTCAAGTTTGGAGTTATGCACATAAATTGGACTGGATTCAGTCCTGGAGAAGCCTCACCTCTAATTATAGGAGGGGAAGGCTCACTTTTCTCACAGTCTTCGGCTTGTTAGGTCTCTTAGCCCAGTGCCCTATAGAGAAATTGATAAATGTTTAGATTGTGCCTCATGTTTAGGATATCCCTAAAGTCTGAGTTCGGGGAGAGGAAGTAGAAAGCTATTACCAAATAGTACTACAATACAATTCATGTAATGAGACATGTATTTGCACACACACAAAAATTAAAAGACACAAAAGACTCAAAACATACAGTGATAAGAAATAAGGAATGACTAAGTTAAATTTTATAAATTAAATTAAATTAAAACAACCTAATTTTGTCTTATTTTGAAGGACCCTGTTTATTTCACATATACTTCTTACTATAGTCCTGATACTGTGAAGCTTTGGTAGTAAAAGTTCCAGAAGAATGTCTTAACCAATTCCTTTCCTTAAGGGAAGCTATAGGTGAGGGGAAAGGGTATGAGGCTTGAGTTTGACAAAGAAGGATTTGTAGAACCATTGTCAGAGAGTAATACTAAATATATTCAGATATAAGGAAGGCAACTCTAATAAAATGTAGAGAATTGGGATGGGAATCCTGTTCAGGAAGGTCTAAAACAAATTAAATAGGTGGCTTAGTAGATAGAGAGCTGGATTTGGAATCAGGAAGACCTGAATTCAAATTCTGTCTCAGAAACGTACAGTGTGGTCCTCAGTTAAGTCATTTAAATTCTCATTTCAGTTCTTCATCTGTAAAATGGGCACAACGATTGCCCCTACTCTTCAGTTTTGTTGTGAGGAACAAAGGGGATAAGTTAGATATATAAAGTATTTTGTAAGCTTTAAAGTATTATATCAATGCTAATTGTGATTACTAGCATAATGATGAAGATGAAAGATTCTGAGGAAAACTGAGAGGTCAACCAAAATATTAGATACCAGGGAGTCATTTGTTATGGATTCGTAATTGTATTGGGACTCTGGTTTTAAATCAATATGATAGATTTTTTAGCAGATCAACTCAAAACTAATTCATCTAATAGGCTGTTGTATCCTTCAAAATAGTCACCCTTAAAGCCTATAATTTCAGTGATGTTCAAAGCACTCTCCATTGCTCAAAGTATTTTTGGAATTTTATCTTTTTAGAATTCTCTTAAAAACTTACAGTACTTTCTTTTAAACATCCTCAGTGATACTAAATCTCTTCCCTGTGAGAGAATATTTGATTTGGCAGAATAGATGAAAGTTATTTAGAGCCAGGTCTGGTGAATAAAATGGCTTATCAAACTGAATAATAAAAATTTAATTCAAAGCAAAATATGATTATAAAGTTAGAAGATTGATTTTCTTAGGTATTTATCATTCTTCCAGGTTTTTATCATAGCCTTAGAGTGGAAAGAGACTTTAGAGGTTGTCTTGACAAAACTCTCCTTTTATAGATGAAGAAAGGAAGGCTTGGAGGTGAAGTAATTTGGGAAGTTTCATACAGATAATAAGTAGGATAGTTAGTTTTGGAAACCACTTGCTCTGATTCTAACTCCAATGACTTTTTGGGCAGTTATATAATGACAATTAAGGGAAACTAACAGTATATAGGGATGAGAAATGCTAGAAAATGGTAGAAAAGAACATAGTCTAAGCTGTAATAGATCTGTAAATCTAGTAGGAATCTGAAAATAGAGATAAAAAGAGGTAAGATGAATATTATAGAGGGAAGAGAACAAGACTTTAGCAAATGAGTTCATCTCACATAACTCTTCTATTTAAATTCTATTTCGGGTCATTGCATTAGTCATCACCTCTCCTTTCTCAGTGAGGTTAATTGTTAGTCTGTAGTCTCCCCTTCTCAGGTCTCCTTCCTATGGAATATAAGTTCTTTGAGGACTAGGACTGTTTCATTTTTGACCTTGTATCTTCAGAACCTAATATAGATTCTGGAACTTAGTACTTGAAAAAGTTTGCTGATTCATTTATATTAATTTATAGTCATTCCTGGTAGAGTAAACAAAAATAGTCTATTTTACAACAAATATTTGACTCCTGGAGAGTCTAAATTTTTTCATTTGCTGTTGATCACTTTCTACTAGTTTAACATTTCAAAAAAGCATGAGGCAGAGGAGGCAGGGAAGTCCTTTGAAGGTGACAAAGGATCTGTGACTTCATTGTTGTGGGCATTGTATCCAATGACAAACTATAGTCAGTCTTAGTAAAGGATAGTCTTCATGAATTGCAGTGGTATAGAAAAAAAATCACCTCATCACTCATCTTCTGTGATGAGTCTCTTTCAATCTACCTAGAATGGTACTCAGGGAGCAGGTACAAAATCTATCACCATGATTGTTTTTCAAGACTTTCTGCATTGGTAGGACCTGCTGGTGGTGTTTTTCCTAGCATAGCCAACAAGAATACAAAGTCATTTTCATTGCTCCCTTGTGTAATGACTTGGGGATTTAATTCAAGAATTTGGTAAGGTAAAGCTCAAGGTTAGTTAAAAAAATTGTTTTGGACAAAGGTAAAAAAGAATTGATTAAAATAAAGACGGGATTATTTATGGATTTTAGTTATATTATCTACATTTTTCTTCTATCTGAGCAAAATGGTTAATCAAGAGGTGGTGATTATCCATGTTGTAATTCTTTTTTTTTTTATTTCATCTTTATTATTTCTTGAAGTATGTAGTGCTTTAGCTTAATGGGGTTTAGTTATGTGCATATTAGCATTTAATGACTGTTTTTCTTCTTTTTTCAGTGTCTTCGAAATATGTCAGTTTTTCCAGAAGCACTTAAAGCCCTCTACTGCCTTAGCTCTTCAGAAGGTGAAGATGACAGTTTTGAATGTGTTAATCATCCTATCAGGTGGGTTACTTTAAGATCAATTTTTGATAATTTTCAAATAATCTAAATTAATTGCCCCAATGCCTTTTGTATACTCCTCGGTTTAAACATTTGTTTGGTGAGATATGATATAAGCTACTATGACTCTGAACCTATTGAATGAGCTCTGTTGTAAGGGGGAGGTATTACAAGCAGATCATATGATCATAACTCATTAGATTTAGAGATAACTCAGTTTAACTCCTTTGTTTTGCTGATGAAGAAGCAGATGCAGGCAGAAGATTAGGGACTTGTCCATATTCATCTTGATATTATTATGCCTCAGGTCCAAACAAAACACCCTGACAACTTTAGCTCAGGGTCACACAAATTTTTTACTAGTGTCCACATGGTCAGAACCTGTAAGTACATGTGCTACATTTTGAGTATATAATAAATTGAATTCAACATCAACTGAAATTGCTGATTGGCCCAAGTTTTCTAGCATAACAACTCATGACAATTAGTGGTACATCAATGGTAGTGGCAACTCTTAATGAACTAATTCAAATATTCTAAGGACTTGGGTCTTTTCCTACTAAAAATAAGACAAAAATACAATTGTTTTAAAAGCCACACGTCAAATAAGCATTTTCATTACATAATTAATTTTTTTTATTATTTGCAATATAGTAATCTTTTTTTAAACATTTATTAATATTCATTTTTAACATGGTTACATGATTCATGCTCCTCCTTTCCCCTTCGCCCCCCGCACTCCCCCCACCCATGGCCAATGCACATTTCCACTAATTTTGTCATGTGTCTTTGATCAAGACCAAGTTCCAAATTGTTGGTAGTTGCATTGGTGTGGTAGTTTCGAGTCCACACCCTCAATCATGTCCACCCCGACCCATGCGTTCAAGCAGTTGTTTTTCTTATATGTTTCCTCTCCTGCAGTCCTTCCTCTGAATGTGGGTAGCGTTCTTTACCATAAATCCCTCAGAATTGTCCTGGGTCATTGTATTGCTGCTGGTACAGAGGTTCATTACATTCAATATTACCATAGTATATCAGTCTCTGTGTACAATGTTCTTCTGGCTCTGCATCTGTTCCCAGAGGTCTCTCCAGTTCGCCTGGAACTCCTCCAGTTTATTATTCCTTTTAGCACAATAGTATTCCATCACCCGCATATACCACAGTTTGTTCAGCCATTCCCCAACTGAAGGACATACCCTCCTTTTCCAATTTGTTGCCACCACAAAAAGCACAGCTATAAATATTTTCGTACAAGTCTGTTTATCTATGATCTCTTTGGGGTACACACCCAGCAATGGTATGGCTGGATCAAAGGGCAGGCATTCTTTTATAGCCCTTTGAGCATGATTCCAAATTGCCAGCCAGAATGGCTGGATCAGTTCACAGCTCCACCAGCAATGCATTAATGCCCCAATTTTGCCACATCCCCTCCAACATTCATTACTCTCCCCTTCTTTCATTTTAGCCAATCTGCTAGGTGTGAGGTGATATCTCAGAGTTGTTTTGATTTGCATTTCTCTAATTATTAGAGATTTGGAACACTTTCTCATGTGCTTATTAATACTTTTGATTTCTTTACCTGAAAATTGCCTATTCATGTCTCTTGTCCATTTATCAATTGGGGAATGGCTTGATTTTTTATACAATTGCTTTGAGTAATTAGACGCCTGTCAGAGTTTTTCGTTATAAAGCTTTTTTCCCAATTTGTTGTTTCCCTTCTGATTTTGACTACATTGTTTTTGTTTGTACAAAAACTTTTTAGTTTAATATAATCAAAACCATTTAATTTACATTTTGTGATTTTCTCTAACTCTTGCTTGGTTTTAAAGTCTTCCTTTCCCAGAGATCTGACAAGTATACTATTCTGTGTTCACTTAACTTGTTTATAGTTTCCCTCTTTATATTCAAGTCGTTCACCCATTCTGAATTTATCTTGGTGTAGGATGTGAGATGTTGATCTAGACCTAATCTCTCCCATATTGTTTTCCAAATTTCCCAGCAGTTTTTGTCAAATAGTGGATTCATGTCCCAAAAGTTGGGCTCTTTGGGTTTATCATACACTGTCTTGCTGATGTCATGTATCCCAAGTCTATTCCATTGATCCTCCTCTCTATCTCTTAGCCAGTACCATATTATTTTGATGACTGCTGCTTTATAGTATAGTTTAATATCTGGTACTGCCAGGCCCCCTTCCTTCACATTTTTTTTCATTATTTCCCTTGATATTCTTGATCTTTTGTTATTCCAAATGAAATTTGTTATAGTTTTTTCTAATTCAGTAAAGAAGTTTTTTGGTAGCTTGATAGGTATGGCACTAAATAGGTAAATTAATTTGGGTAGAATTGTCATTTTTATTATGTTTGCTCGACCTACCCATGAGCAATCAATGGCTTTCCAATTGTTTAAATCCAGTTTTATTTGTTTGGAAAGTGTTTTGTAGTTGTTTTCATATAATTGCTGTGTTTGTTTTGGTAGATAGATTCCTAAGTATTTTATATTGTCTAGGCTGATTTTAAATGTTGTTTCTCTTTCTACTTCTTGCTGCTCTATTGTGTTGGAGATGTATAGAAATGCTGATGATTTATGTGCATTTATTTTGTATCCTGCAACTTTGCTAAAGTTGTTGATTATTTCTACAAGCTTCTTAGTTGATTCTCTAGGATTTTTTAAGTAGACCATCATATCATCTGCAAAGAGTGATAACTTAGTCTCCTCCTTGCCCACTTTGATACCTTCAATTTCTTTTTCTTCTCTAATTGCAACTGCTAGTGTTTCTAGTACAATGTTAAATAATAGAGGTGACAATGGGCATCCTTGTTTTACTCCTGATCTTATTGGGAAGGCTTCTAATTTATCCCCATTGCATATGATGTTTGTTGATGGTTTTAGGTATATACTGTTTATTATTTTTAGGAAAGGTCCTTCTATTCCTATACTTTTCAGTGTTTTCAATAGGAATGGATGCTGTATTTTGTCAAAGGCTTTTTCAGCATCTATTGAGATAATCATGTGATTTTTGTTTGTTAGACTGTTGATATGGTCAATTATGTGGATGGTTTTCCTAATGTTGAACCA
>NC_058130.1:80030629-80206281 GCF_016433145.1 Gracilinanus agilis | reverse complement strand
CTCATTTGAGGCCCAAAAGATTTTGCTCAAGCCCTGAACCTTAAACTTGTGTATGTCCACCCGCCTCATATGTGTTTCTTGTAGACAACATATGGTGGGATTTTGGTTTCTAATCCACTCTGCTATTTGCTTCCGTTTTATGAGCGAGTTCATCCCATTCACATTCAGAGTTATAATCATCAGTTGTGCATTTGTTGACATTTTCAAATCCTCCCCCATTCCGACCTCTTCTCCTTAAACTATTTCCTTTAAAACCAGTGGCTCGCTATAAAGACCCTATCCCTTATCCCCTCCCTTGATTAACTTCCCTTTCTACCCCCTCCCTTATTTCCCCCCCTCTTTTTGTTTTTAAAGGCCTTATGAATTCCCTCCCCCTTCTCCCCTCCCTTTTTTGACCTTCCCACTCCCCTGCTCCCCTTGGTTTATCCCTTCTGACTTTCTCAGTAGGGTTAGATAGAGTTTTTATCCCAATGGATAATAAAGCTACTCTTCCCTCTCTGGGTTGATTACACTGAGTAAGGTTTGATTATTACCTTTTAATGCTCTCTTCCTCTCCTTCTTATAATAGTATTTGTCCCCTCTCCCTCCCATGCCCTCTTTGTATGTAATAGAATATTCTATTTTCTTATTCACTCAAGTTTCTCTTGGTGTCCCCTGCTCTTTACCCCCTCTTTCCCATCCCCCATGTCATCTTAGATTATTCAATGTTCCACCCTCTCCCTGTGAATTATTCTTTTGATTACTATAATAGTGAATACTATAATAGTGAATAGAGTTCACTACAGAGAATTATACATAACATTTCTCTACATAGGAATACAGATAATTAGATCTCACTGAGGCCCTTAAAACGGCAAATTTAAAAATGATAAGTTTTTTTTTCTTTCCCCTCTGTATCTTATTTACCTTTTCATGTTTCTCTCGATTTTTGTGGTTGGATATCAAACTTTCCATTTAACCCTGGTCTTTTCTGTGCAAATACCTAGAATTCTTCAATTTTGTTGAATGCCCATTTTGATGGGTAGTTGATCCGTGGTTGCAGGCCCAGCTCTCTTGCCTTTCTGAATATTGTATTCCAAGCCTTACGGTCTTTTAGCGTGGAGGCTGCCAGATCCTGTGTGATCCTGATTGGTGCTCCTTGATATTTGAATTGTTTCTTTCTGGCTTCTTGTAAGATTTTTTCTTTTGCTTGGAAACTCTTGAATTTGGCAATTATATTTCTGGCCTTTTTCTTCTCTGGATCAAATGGTGTGGTATGAATCCTTTCAATGTCTATATTGCCCTCTTGTTGTAGGACTTCAGGGCAATTTTGCTGAATTATTTCTGTTAGTATGGAGTCCAGGTTTCTATTAATTTCTGGTTTTTCTGGAAGACCAATTATTCTCAAATTGTCTCTTCTAGACCGGTTTTCTTGGTCTGTCACTCTCTCATTGAGATATTTCATGTTTTCTTCTATTTTTTCAGTCTTTTGACTTTGTTTTATTTGCTCTTGTTGTCTTGAGAGATCATTAGCTTATAATTGCTCAATTTTAGCCTTTAGGGACTGGTTTTCGGCTATAATCTTTCGCTTTTCGGCTATGATCTTTTGGTTTTCGGCTGTAATCTTCTGGTTTTCGGCTGTAATCTTCTGGTTTTTGGCTATAATCTTCTGGTTTTCGACCATAATCTTCTGGTATTCATTTTCAATCTGGTCATTTCTGGTGTTCAATTTGCTTATCAGTTCATTTGGTTTCTGAGCCTCACTTTCCAGTTGCAAGATTCTACCTTTTAAACAGTTATTTTCTTGCCAGATCTCTTCCATTTTCCTCAAAATCTCAGTTTTGAACTCTTCCATAGCTTGTGAGGAGTTTTCCTTATTTGAGGAGGGTCCGGATGCTTGTTTGTTCTCCTCCTCTGTTTGCTCGGTTGTCTGAATTTTCTCTGTGTAAAAGTTGTCGAGTGTTCAAGACTTCTTTTTATTGTTGTTAATCTTTCTCTTCTGAACTTCCTGAGACTGGGTAGCCATGATTAGCTCAGCAGCTTCTCAGTTTTATCCTTGCGTTCAGGGTCTGTCCACGGTCTTTTGGCTCCTGGTGTCTGAGTTCTGGTTTTTTCCAAGGTCAAGCCCCCTGGTGGACCCCCTTGCTTGATCCTCTGCTGGAGATTTCTTTACAAGTCTCAGGGCGCTGCTTTCACAGTCGTATACCCATCTGCACTGGTTCCCCACTCAGGGTTTCAGAGCCTTAGCTAGAGGCTGTGTCTGTCTCCACCCACACCTCAGCCCGCGCCTGAGTTCTTAGCCTGCGTTCTGCTCCCGCGCTCAGATTTCGCGTGCGTTCTTTGGCTTAATGGGGTCCTAAATCTTGCTGCTCTCAGGAACAGGCCCCGGAGCTGCCAATGACTCGATGGGTGCCCCAAACTTGCTCTATTTCTTTTTAGTTGGCTTCGGCACTATAGGTGTTGTGTTTGGAGGGGCTAGGGGTGGGGTGGTTGCTCAGCCCGCGATTTAGTGAGAGCTGTTTCACCCCTTTATAGCATGGAAATGCCTCGATTCCACATACCTTCCACGCTGTGCCCTGTTGTGGGGTTCCTCCGTTTGTCTGGACTTGTTTTTATGTCCCCTTGAGGAGTTTTGTGTGTTTCGGTCAGGAGAGGTTAAGAGCTGCTTCTTACTCTGCTGCCATCTTAACCCGGAAGTCCTACAGTAATCTACATAATTAATTTTTAAGACAGTTGTAATGGAAGTGATCATTGTAGAGAGAAATCATAATTCATTGAATGGGATCTATCTTTCTATCTTTTTCTGTTGGGCTTTTTTGACAGTAAAGAGAATGGCAGATGATTTTTGTGAGTTTATTTTATATTTTACAACTCTGCTAAAGTTGTTACTTGTTTCAGTTAATTTTTTGATCTATTCTCTAGGATTTTCTGGATGTATTATCTTATCATCTGCAAAGAGTGATGATTACCTCATTGCCTATTCCAATTCCTTCAATTTCTTCTTTTTTTACTGCTATCGCTAGCATTTCTAGTGCATTATTGTCATAATTCGATGGCGAGATTAATTCATCAAGCTAGAACCATTCCACCAAAAGCAATGGAATCTTTGTTGTCCTGTTTAGAACTTCCAAGTCCAGATCTATCTGGAGAGACAAATATCACCTCTTCCCCCTCCATTAATCATTCAACAAACATTTTTAACTATGTGCCAGGAATTATACTAAGGAGGATAAGTTGTGAAGAGTTTTAGTGGTTCAACAAAGTGCATTTGATTCTAGTTGTGATTGTCAGTCAGTAAACATTTATTAAATACCTACTCTGTGCCCAGCACTTTGTTTAGTATGGTGGATAGAAAGGCAAAAGACAATCTCTCTTCTCAAGAAGCTCATAATCTAATGGTGGAGACAATATGCAGACAGTTTATGCACACATAAGCTATATATAGGAAAATTGGATATAATCAGCAGAAGGAAGGCACTAGAATTAAATAGGATCAAGAAAGGCTTCCTGTAGAAGGTGGGACTTTAGCTATGATTCATCTTTTTCCCTTTCCCTCCTCCTTTTTCTCCTCCTTTTCTTCCTTTTCTTGTTTCCTGTCCCATTACCCTAGGTCAAAACCAACAACACTTCATGTGGACTTCTCCTTTATTCTAACTTTCTATTTTCTATTGTGGTTATTAGTACATGGTATTCACCATTCATTCGATTACAAACAGTTTGGGACAGGCACCCTATACTCTTTCCATCCAAATTTTAAAAACTAAAGTGGGGGTTTTTAACTTGAAGTTCAAATGGATAGTTTTCAGGGCAAGTCCATGACTTTGAATGGGCAAAATTACTTCTTTATATTCATTAACTTCGGACTAAAAGTTTAGCATTTCCTTCAGTTCTTTAAAAAACATGATTTTTATTTATGTTTATTTATTTATTAAAAATCCTTACCTTACATCTTAGAATCAATACTGTGTATTGGTTCTAGGAAAGAAGAGTGGTAAGGGTTAGGCAATGGGAATTAAGTGACTTGCCCAGGATCATCACACAACTAGGAAGTATCCGAGGCCAGATTTGGACCTACGACCTCCCTTCCCCTTGGCCTGGCTCACAATCTACCAAAGCACCTAGCTGCCCCGAAAACATTATTTTTAAAGGAGGTCCATAGGCTTCACTAGACTGCTAAAGGGGTCCAGGATATATATAGTTAAAAACCACTGGATGAGAAAGTCTAGTTCACAGTAAGTAGACATTTGTCCAGTGGATACAAATGAGATGAATGCCATATCTGTCTGTCAATGTAAATATAACAATTAGGTAGATAATTTCCCAAAGAAGACATATTTTTAATCAAAGCTGCTATGAAAATGACTTGTATTGGGCTAAATAAAGCTTAACCTTTCTAAATATTCTTTAGGATTGTCAAAAACTGCTTTCTAACATGTTTAAACCAGCTAAGATTGAGTCTGCCACTCAATGGGAGCTGTCTTAGTTTTAATTGCCTAAGCAATATATTGAATTCAGCCACAGTTGAAGACATAATCATTTTGACACTTCACACATGGATAAAGTAATGGCTTTTAAATGAATTAAACATTTAGATTAATACCTCCAGTTAAGTTTATTTTCTAGATCTGCATTACAGCTGCTAAATTGACATAGCATATTTGGAACGACTTCTTAGTAACAGAAAATTGATTTTTAATCTTTATATTTAATTACAGTCCCTCCTCCCCTAGCATATTCTGTATCAAAATATTCTAAGCTATTAGTTAGCTTTTTATATTCTTGGAAAAATTTGCTTGTAAGGAAATGTGAATACAAGGAAATGAATAGTGTCAAGTAGAGTAAAGAATTGTTTATTTGCACATCTTCCTAATTAAAATTTTGTGTTTTTTTAAAAATATGGTACATATAATTTTTGTCAAATGATTTTTCCAAATAAAATGCATTGGTGACTTTTGCTTTCATATCAATCATTTCTAGTAATTCTTATCCCCACCTACAAATTGATCTCTCTCTGGTTAAAAAAAAGTAAAGCAAAAACCAACAACAATAAACATCTAATACAGTGGTCTCACCTGACAAAATATCTAATATTTTGTCCCAGTAGTTCTTCCCCTCTTTCCTATTATTGGTTTTTCAGTTGTTCAGAGATTAGCTTCCTTTCAGTATTTTCTTCACTGACATTGTCAGGTGTGAATATTGTTCTTTTGGTTCTGCTCATTTCATTCTGTATTAATTTATTCAAATTGCTCCATGTTCCTCTGAATTTCTCATAACCATTATTTCTACTACTCAATAATATTCTATTGCATACATATACAACATGTTTTTTTTTAAAAAAACAGCCATTTTGCAATTTCTAAGTACCTACTTTGTCTCTAATTTTTTGCTAGCATAGAAAATGCTGCTGAATTCTAGCATTTTTGAGCTAAAAGCAATCTTGGATATCTAGTACACATCCCACCCTGTTCATAAACAAATGTATGTTGTATTAAGAGATCATTATTTAATAATATAAGGATTTAAATTTTAATTAACTTTTTATTAATGCCATTTAATCTTAGTTTTAAAGATATAATGTTATATGCAAATAATAAAACTTCATTAAAATATTGTTTTGCTTCAAATTTTTATAAAAGTTAGGGTTGTTTGTGATAGATAGAATGCTGGGCTTGGAGTTAGGAAGATCTGAGTTCAAATTCATATTCAGGAACTTACTTTGTGACCCTGGGCAAGTCACTCAATGTCTGTTTGCTTCAATTTCCTCAACTGTAAAATGGGGATAACAGTACCTTTCTCCCAGGATTACTGTGAGGAGCAAGAAACTACTTATAAAAAACAAAGAAACAATGAAAACTGCTTATCATAGTGTCTGACACATAGTAGATATTATATAAATGTTTATTCCCTTCTCCTCTTATTATGTATCCTCTCTGAGGCACACAGGAAAATGAAGAGGCAACAAGCATTTAGATTGCTTTCTCTGGCCAGAGGATTGTTGGAGGAGGAACATTACCTCCTCATTCATATTGATCATAGAGCAGTCTGGCCCTTTATCATTGGGGAAAAAAGCACTGGGACTTTTAAAATTTTGAGACAGCAAAAGTCTGTTGGTTATTCATAGGCTCCAAGATACATAATTGATACTTGAGAGTTCACTTAGTCCAACAATCTCATTTATAGCTGAGGAAACAGGGATTTAGTGACTTGTCCAAAGTCACACAGCTAATGAATATCTGATCTCAAATTTTCCTAATTCTAAGTCCAGTGCCTTATCCACATGTTGTACTATATACTAGATTCAGGTGGCTAAACAAATTCCACACTCTGGTATTATATGTCCTACATTAATTCACTTTTAAAAATATAGTACAGCCATTTATTTTAAGACAAATAACATAATTGCTTAAACATATTTTATAGAAATATGTCCATTTCTTTCCCAAAGAAACTAAGATCCATTTATCCCCAAAGACAAACTGGTGACTGATAATATATTTTTTGTTAATCTAAAAAAAATTGGTGTTTTCTGAAAAGGAACTTTTTTTCAAAAAGAAGGGACTTTTACAATTTGCAAAGTAAGATTTTAAAAGAAAAACTTAATGGAACATTTTCTAAAAGCAGATTTTTTGATAGTTATCTTTTAGATTATCTTGTTAAAGTTTCATCCTGGAAAGAATGTTGGCCTGGGAAAATAGAGAACTGGGTTCTAGTCCCAGTTTGGACACTGATTTGTTATGTGTTTTTGGTCAAATCTTTTCATTTCTTTAGGCTGCAGCAAAATTAGAGGTTTGGACTAATCTAGTATATGAATATATTTATACAACATCTCTTGTGAATCACTAAAAGTAATTTAATAGTTCAATTCCACAGTCATTTATTAAGCACCTACTATGGGCCAGGAGTTGTTCTAGGCACAGGAAATACAAAGACAGAAACGAAAAGGAAACGGTCTGTGCCCTCAGGGACCTTATATTATTTTGGGTTGAAGTCACTTCCTTCTCTTTCTGAAACAAAATAAAAGAAAACAAAAGAGTTTTGGCATTGATGAAAAATATCTTTATGCATTATATCAAAAAAACAACCATTAAAATTGTTCCTAAAAATGAGAAATGAATTTCAAAAAATATATTTCAGTTGAATTATGAAAAATATGGTTTATTGGATGCAACAACTTAAAATGGAGCACAGACTACTTAAATGTACCATCAGATTCCATACAGTTTAATATTTACTTTCTTCTCTCTTGTTTTCGAGACTCTCTAAAGTTCAGTGCCACTGACTCTCTTCAACTTTCTGCTCTCTTCCATATACTATCTGCTTCAGCCAAACTGAACTGTTTTTATTCCTTGGACATATCCTGTACTTTCCCATCTGTCTTCCTTTCTGTTCTCTATTCTTGGAATGACCTCTCTGCTATCGATACTAAAATTTCTTTTAATGATAAACTCAAATACCACCTCTATCAAACCACTGTCAGCCAGATAAGACATACATAAAAGAGAACAGCAAGGCACTTTGAAAAGAGCATTGACTGGTGTTAGATGACCTGCATTTTAAATCCTACTTCTGATGTTGACTACCTGTGGGACCTTGGGTGAGTATTAGACGGAGAATGAAGGGACCTTAATCATCTAGTCTTGTAACTTTTTACAAACTGAGTTCCAGAGAGTTGCCCAAGGACATACTAGGAATAAATGGATTAGCTGGATTTTGAATTCAGGTCTTCTGACTTAAAAGAGTATTTTTTTTACACTGAGCCATATTGCTAAACTTCTTTGGACCTCCATTCACTCAATTATAAAATGAGATAGGTGGACTATGTGACTTCTGAGGTCCCATGTAAATCTTAATCTCTGATTCTATAAAATAAATAGGTTTATAAGAAGGAGATTACATGCACATATACACATAGAGTATTGTGGATAGAAGGGAAGTGATAACTTTCTTGGGAAAGGTAGAAGACAATGAAAAAGACAAGTTTTCTGTATTAAATGAAAAAGAGAAAGAGAAATGGGTAGGGGGAACATAGAATAAGTGAATGAGTGTGTGTGTGTGTATGTGTGAGAGACAGAGAGAGAGAGAGAGAAAGAGAGAGAGGGGGGGCACAGAGAGAGAGAGGGGAAGAAAGAGAGAAAGAGAAAGTACAAAATGACCTTCCTCTACTTTTTAATTATGCATACATATGAGGGTGTGCATATATTAATTATTTCCTCTATGACTACAGAACTAATAATCCCATTGGAATATTATTAGTTCTTATAGTAGGAGTTTGTAGAGGCATTTTTTGTTATATTCCATTTCTTTCTTTCCTAGTTTTATAGTGCAAACATTTGTTTATTTTCAGCATAAACAAGTAAGATAACTTTATAAAAGATGATTATAGAGCTTCTGGGTATTTTCTTCAAAGACTGAGAATTTATGTTAGGAGGAGAGAGACAACCTTGTCAGAATGTTCTTTAGATTGTGTTTTGACAGGTTTTGCTTTGAGAATTGCAGACTGACCTTGCATGCTTTTTCTGGGTCTCCTTATTTTGATCATGCATAAAGTTTGGTTCTAGAAATGTCACTTCTTGCATTATATCTTCATGCTATCTGAGAGATCTAATAGGCCTCTGATAAGCTAGATATGGATTTTTCCTTGCAAAGGAAGAAAATAATGGGGTCTTTAGCAAAGTCATAACAGTACCTTCATGCACTGCTTTTCTAATACTTCACATTTCTCCCACATATACACACCTGGTAATAAATAGGTAATATAGAAATGACATTCAGGTCCACATACTGACTGCAGTTGACCTTTTTTTTTTTGGCCATCCTGCCAACAATGTCCCCTAAGACATTTCTTCTCTAGTTTAAATACTATTAATTTCTTCAATGAATCTTTATACATTTTGGATTCTGACTTGCTATCATCTAACAAGTGATTTATTCCTTACAGCTTTGCATCTTTTGTAAGTTTTGCTCGCTATTGCTTTCATTTCAAATCAGTTATAAAAATTTGAAAAGCAGAGCACCATTAAAAACATGCACACACACAAACACAAACTTGGTCACTTCCAAATTAAGATGAATTCATTAATGGCGACCCTTTATATACATCTATCCATTTAAACAATTTTGCATCCCTTTAACTGTTATTATCTAGCACATGTCTTTCCATTATCTATGGTAAATGCACTGAACTTGGAGGCCCAGAGTCTGAGTTTATAGCCTTTCTGCCACTTTAGCTCTTTGAACAAACTGGACATCAGTTTCCTCATCTGTAAAATGAGTTGGACCAGAAACATTCTTCTAACTCCTGATCTATGATTCTGTAATCTTGACTATAAGGACAGTATGAAAAACTTTGTCCAAGGCTTTGCTAAAATTCACTTATATTTTCCCTGTCATCTGCCAATATTTTTACCTTTTTAAGATAAATGTTAGTCTTAAATGAGAGTTCATGGTGAAATAATGATGGCTATTCATGATCAAAACCATTTTAAAAGAGCTCACAAACTATGCCTTTAATAATGTGATCTAGAATCTTTCCAAAAATCCAAGTTAGTCTTATTATCTACATTGTAAAGATCTCACCTTTTTGCCTTTTTTAAAAAGTAGGAAACAGTTCTCTGGCATCTCTCCCATTCTTCAGGAGTTTTCAAAGATCACTGACAGCTACTCACAAATCACACCTACCAGTTCTTTCAGTGTCATGGGATATAGTTCATCTGGGTGAATTGAATTGAACTTACTGAAGACAATCAGTTATTGTCTTATATTGTTCCCAGTTTTTTACATTTTGAATTTATGATTTCCCTCTTTGTGCTATGCTTTTTGGGTTGAAAATAATTTTCTGATAGAGAAACCAGAAACCAGATAAGATATTGCCTTTTTTTCATTGGTTTATCATTGCTGCATCCATATCAAGCAATGTTCCTCTCCCTTCTTTAATCTTCCTGCTGTCATCAGCATAGATTCTTGTGTCTCTCTCAGAACCTAGCACAGTGTTCTGCACCTAGTAAATTCTTAATAAAGTATTCAACCGATTTGAAATTTAATTAGAATAATTCATAATATTCTTCAGAATCTTACTTCTTTTTATTTTTATAGATTTTTTCATTTTTTTTTTTAGAAAATTTGTTTGTAATAGGACTCAAAATGTTACCAATTATTCTTTTCTGTTCCTTCTCATAGAAAAGCCTTCTTTTACTAAGGACATTTTGTGTACTTTTCTGAGCTGCAAGGATGGATTAATAAGACATCTCCTCTTATCCATTGTACAAGGAATTACATTGGCTCATAACCACTATCAGGTCTGTAGACTTGTTAACCCAGGACTCTGCTTCTTCAGTAATTCACTTACATTTATTTTTCTGCTTTGTCTTTTTAATGAATAATCAAAATGGTCATCCTTGGATACTTTAGAACTTAGATAGTTTGGGGGCTACATTTAGCAGTATGTTTTTACCCATCCTGGTAAGTTATTATGAAAATGTTAGTTAAGAAACCTATCTTATAGCTACATGTCCTTTCATAGTTTAAGACTAATAAATCATTCTAGTGAAGTTTTCTTTCGAAATATAAAAAAATACTGTCACATGACATTGTCCATTTCACTAGTGTCTTCAAATTGCTGCTCAAGTTTAATTGTGGAAAATGATACAAACTCAAATTTCTATCATAGTTAATAAGAGTATGTCTTTTAATTACAGTGAATAATAATAACAAGCATTTCTTACCTTTGTTATTATTGTGTCTCCTAGGATTTTGAAAATATTTGGTCCTCATCCAATCATGGACATTGTGAAAGCCTTTTATATGCCAGCAGCAAACTTTCTAGAACCTTGGAAGGTTTTAAGATAAGCCTGGGAAATGCAACAGCCAGAGACTGTGAATGCTCTGCAGTGTTAGAAACTGTTCAGCAACATGTGCAAATGTAAATCCAGGTTTTTATTTAATTTGGTCATTTACTTTTCAAAACTGAAAATGATAAAATATCATTTTGTTTTTTTGTACAAGGCCTATGAATTCATTGGCACAGGAAATTCCTGATGAGGAAACATTCTCTACAAATGCCAATTAATAGATTGTGCAACATGTAGTTTTCCAGTGTTTCTTGGGACACTGAGAAGTTAGCTGAATTTCTGACCAAAGTCACAAAGGCATTACATGGCATACGTGGGACTTCAGCCCATGTTTTCTTGACTTCAAAACTTATATGGTTTCATAATAATTATGAGACTAAGCATACTTAATAATAAGGATCACAGATTTGTATTTGTTCTCTAATTACTCCAGGTTTCTTGCTTATTTCTTTAGTGTTCACTTAATATTTGGGAAATGGAAAATTACTAGAGGAAGAAATATATAATTTGTATTCAGTAGATGACTTAGAGGTAGAAGGAACAATATTCGCCTAGACTCCCTATTGTCCCAGTTCCTTGATATTTCTTCTCTGTCCTCCCTTCACATTGGAAAATGAAGCATTCAGTCTAAAACTATTCATCATGAATCTTTATTCCCTTGGTTCATCTTGGCAGGAAGTCTGAGGAGAAAATGTATTGCTATAGTGTATTCATGAACATAAGCAGATAGATGGTGTCAGGAGGGGCTTGGGACCTAATTACCTTGTTATACAATCCTTCTCCCAGGATTTTAGGAGGTCAGGTTCTCTCTAACATATTTTCTAATGTTTTAGCTTGTCTAATTTGGCATTAATTTTCCCTGTCATTTCAGGCTGGTCAGAAGCCTTGAGAAGCCTTTATCAGGAGACCCCATTATGACTTTTCTTAGTAACCTCAGTGTAACTGGAGGTAAGTTCCTGGATCTCTTCCAACAGACAAAATAAATGAAGCATCATTTTCATATAAACATCTGTTTAAAGAAGAAAATATAACGAATGATGGAAGGGCTGCCACACCTGTAAAAATATGTCTATATATCATATTATGGGTAAATGAAATATTATTAATACTTCTGGGCCCAGTTAGTGGGTACTATGATGGAGCGAAGAGTATAATGGACTCGGTCCCTGGGTTCTAATTTATTCCCGACATGAAGTAGTTGTGTGATATGAGACAAGACACTTCATATCTCGGTTTATCAACTACAAAGGGGGTTGGAAACTAAGATTACTTCCTTCTCTCACAGAACATTATGCTGGATTTTTTTTTGTCCATTCTCAACCAAAATGGGAAATCCTTTATGGCTGTATTGGGAAGCATTAGTTGCACTTAGTCAGATGGTGAAAAATGAATTATTTTTCATTTAGTAACTTAGATTTGTTCTACTAATATATATTATATATGAATATATAATATATATGTATTTTTCTAGTTATTCATATTCCATGTCATATGATGGTACCTTTCAAATATCATTAGACCTATTAATTTTTCCCCTGTAGTATTTCTATTGATTTTACCATATCATTATTTACTGATTACTTTTCTCCTTAGATTACTTTAGGTCCTTTACATGCTAGATTATTGCAGACTCAATGTTCTGGCAATGTGAAAACTATTACATCAGAAAACCCTCTTCTAAGTATTCAGAAGGCAACTTGGAGGCAGAGAGAACATTTTTCTGGACTCTTTGTTGTCTAAATCTTCATTTCTTTAAACTATTTCCCTGGCCGTCTAATGTTTATTATGACATTTACTAACCACAAAGGAATACTTTAAGGATGCCGGTAGCAAGCAGATCTTAATGAAAACTTAATGGTGTGGAAATAGAAAAATTGTAGCTGACATTTCTATAACATTTTAAGGTTTACAAAGTGCTTTTGGTAACTATCTCTTTTGAGGCTCACAACAACCTGTTAAGGGAAATGGTTTAAGTATTATTATCCCAATTTACAGGAGAGGAGGATGAGCCTGAGAGATGTTAAGTGTCTTGCCTGAGGTCATGTAGGTAGGATATAGTTAAGTCACAATTTGAACTACACCAGATGCTGATAGAATTTGCTTTTAGGTATGAAAGTGCAGATAAAATATTGCTATTGTTACTGTAGTCCATTATATTTGATAATTCAGTTCAATGCAACATTCAGTAAATGTTTACTATGGCCCTACTATGTGCTTAATGAGGTCGACTGCTCTTCTATCATGCATTCATTAGGAATGTGCCTTCCTCTCAGACTCAGATAATTATAGGCAGTGACTGCTATTGGGTTTCATTACTTGTAATTCTGCTAACCAAATCTCTGGGGAGAACATATAAAGAGATTGTGTGGCATATTTTTAAATCCTCATTTAGCCTGGGAATCAAAAATTAACCTCTTGCCTACTCGCTTTTGTTTTTTGACATTTTTAAAAAATAGTAGCATAGATCACTGGCACAAACCTCCCAAATAATTCCAGGAATTGTTGGCTAAAATTAGTGAACTGTAAAGGTTCTTTCAGACTTTGGCATTAAGAAGAATTTGGTCATTGAAGATAGCTTATTATTATTTTTTTTGTATTGTTATACAGAGAGATGTAGTGAGGGATTTTTGAAGTTTGTAAGGAGTCATCTAAAGCTTTCAGCAATGAGCAAGACATGCGTTTTCCCCTTGAAATATATCAGAGAACTGTGTTTTGTCCAAGATGGGCACTCCTGCCACCAACACAAGTCATTATTTATAGATGGTTTTTAAGAGTTGGCTGTGGCCAAAATTATCATCCTGTAGCTTTACTGATGTTGACTCTCTCTCCAAATTAATATAGGTTAGATGTCTTCAGACTTCTAGCAATCATATAATTTGGCTGTACTTGGCCTTTTTGGGTTGGATAGATCTTTCAAGACTTACATTCTGCTGGCCTTGTAAAAATACAGAATTAAGACCATGTCATTATTAGAGGTAGATTTTAGTGAAGTTTTTCTGCATCAGGTTTCATAAAATATGGACAGCTCTACAGTAAATTCTATCTACCACACACAGCAGAACATAGTTTTTGACCTCTAATGAACTTGGGAGGCCACCTAGTTCAAATCTCTCATTTTGAGAATAAGAAAAAGAAAGTCCATAAAATCTAAATCAATTACTCAAAGTTATGCAGGTAATAAATAGAACAAAGATTTGAAACCAAGCTTGGGTTGAAATTTAGGTCTTCTTAACATAGGATTTCTTTACACCCTCCCCCGGTCCCCACTTCTCATTGAACCATGCTGTCTCCAGAGGATTAATGTTGTTGTAAACTTGAGAACTGTTGCCCCTCTCTCTTATCAAAATGTATTAGAAGAATATTTATAGTTCTAGTTTATGTTAAGAAACTCTCTTCACCACAAAACCAAAAATGTTATTAGTATGTATTCTTTTTCATGCAATTCTATCTGTAAATGAAAGAGTATTCTTGCTTGCAGTATTTTTTGTGGGGGCTGTTTGGAATTTCGTTTCGTAAAGAAGTAAGACTTTAAATATAGGATACTTCTTAATTTCTTCTATATTGTCCTTATCTCATTTGTCTAATGAACATTTAATTTCAGCTCCTTGCCTCATCATAATGGGCATTTAATTTAAAAATAATAGAGTAATAGGTGTTATAGGTGAACTTGGAAGGATGTAATATGGGGAATAGATAGGATGTAATAGGGAGGTTGAGGCTAGGTGTAGTAACTGGTAGGATCAGGGAATAAGACAAGTCAAAGGACCCAAGGCTGGAGGTAATCAAGGGAATAGATTAGGTAGTAGGGAAGTTAAGGCAATATAGTGGATGAGGAATGTTCAATGATGAAGATGGTAGTTGAGGTGGTAGGAGAAATAAGTGAATGTCTGAGTTCAGGGAGTATAACACTGAGGTAACTAGGATTTCAAAGGAGAGGATGAATTAATCTAAACAGGCAAACAGCAGTAGGGAATACAGACTAGGACTTAGGCTAAAGACAAACACTGAAGGGAAATAGACTGATTGAAATTAACTACAGGCTTTAGTTAATATCACAGGAAGGGATTTGTTTGAAGTTACACTTCTTCAAGATGGATACCTGGCTTCCCTCAAACCCAGAGTATGTTGATTCTATTCCTCTTCTTCCCTTTCTTACTAATTAACTAATGAAGTAACCAAAAGGTCTGTTTAAACACAAAGGGGTTTATTGTCTTCTCAGGATAGATTGTCAGGATCAAGGGAGCCCTAACAGCTGCTTAGAGAAACCTCAGGTGGGGGAAGGGAAGTAGGAATGGAGTCTGAGAAAGGTTCTGCCTTTATTCAGCTCTCAAGGTGATTTTGAAACCAAAAGGGATTAGGATGATGGATACAAAACCTCTCTAGATAAATTACTGCAAGGGTAGGGCTAAACTCTCACAGATTTGAACTAACTCTCTGATTCACTCTCCTTATTCACTCCTCTCAGACATTTAGGTAAGGGAAATGAAGGTAGGAAATGAGGTAGGATAGGAAGATTCAAAGGTTTTATCTAAATTAACAAATTTCAAAAAACTGCAAAATAAGGTTAAGGTTTCAATCTCAAGAAGGAGAAGAAGGAGCTGAGCTGGACCCTGGTTCCCTCCACAAGTTCCCAGGTCCAACTGAAACTCTTTCCCAAGATTCTAAACTCCTAACTGACATTAGAACCCAGACAAAGCCTGCAAAGCTGTTATGTCCCCCTTTCTGTACTACATAGGGGAATATTAAAAATTAGATAATAATCACATAACTAGCATTTGTATAGTACTTTAAGGTTCACACAATGCTTTGTAAGTATTCTCATTTGATGCAACAACTCTGAGAGGTAAGTGTTATTTTTATCACCCCCATTTTATAGATAAGAAAACTGAGGTGAACAGAGTTTAAGTGACTAGTTCAGGTGACAAAATTAGTAAGTTTATGAGACTGGGCTTGAATGCTAATTTTCCTGAATTCTCTATGTATTGCACTACCAGACTCCAGAAGAACAAAAATTAGATCATAATTTGACAGATGAAGTAAGATAGCACGACATATGTTGAGGTAGTCAAACTAGATTGTTAGCGGTTCCCCTCACTTCAATGTTCCTACATTTGAACAAGCTGTGTCCTTCTTCTTGAAACTCACATTCTCCTTATCTTTCAGATTCCTTATGCTTCTTCGAGATTTTGTTCTTGTGTTACTTTTTGAAAGTTTCCATGATGCCCCTAGATATTAATATTTTCCCCTTGAATTGCCTTCTACTGAAACGATATAGTATGTGTAAAGAGAAGTTGAACAGAAGGCAAGTCCTGGAGGATCAGAACTGATTTGGGTTTTGCTTTGTGTCCTCAGCTGCTAGACTTGCACACAGTAGGCACCCAATAAAAACTTGTGGATTGGAATTGTTAAATTCCGAGTTGTAATAAGAAATTTTCAGTAGATTTTAGAAATCTTCAAATGTACATGTGAAATAAACACAACACACTATAATTATAATTGTTTTATGTTTAATCTCTTCCTGCCCCATTAACCATTAAAGTAAGTACATTGTTATTATAGATCCTAAGTTTTTTTTGTCACTGTTTCAGATGTGAGGGTAAAAGATTGTGTGCAGAATGTTACCAAGTTAACAGAAGAATTGCGTTCTTTGACTACTATCTCAGAGGATACCATCAATAGCATTCTGGAAGCAAATATCTCACATCCAAAGGTATGAATATGAAAATGAGAAAAAATGTATTTTTTTTAGCATCTTTAACTTCCTTTCCTTTTTGAAGCCATTCTTTCAGTAGGGGAGGAGTGATTATTATTCTAGTTCTAATCTGCATGACAAAATTGGGTTTAGGTGATGTAAGCAATCAGTGCATTCCAGAAATGTGTGTATGCTGAAATTTTGTAAACTGAATTGTATTTTTCTACTGGAAACATGGGAATATGCTTCTAATATTTTGAATTCAAGTTTTGTTGTTCCCCAACATCTTGGGTGAATAGTTAATGAGGTATAGCAGGCACCTAAATATTATGGGAACTCAGTATTCAAGGAAATAATTTTGCAAACTAAAGTAAGTCTTTTTTATTATACTATTAATTACCCACTAGATTACCTGTTTTATAAATGTTTAAGTAGTTTAATATTGTAGTTCTTAAAATAAAGCATACCTATATGAAGCCATTTTTTGATATGGGCAGTTTGAGACTATTCTTACTATATTTTGTATCTAAATGTGCAAGTTTTTTAGTTACTGAACTTCTACTAGTCTAATATTTTCATTCTTCATCATCATTTTCTCACAGTCAGGCTCTATTCTTTGCACTATGCATTTCAGTGGATCCAGTTTTAAATGCCTATGATGATTGTATATATAGTGATTTGAAATTCATACATGGTTTAGTGCTTATCACTGGAACGCTTTTGCCTTGAAGAATAATTCAATTATAGTTGGGGAAATTGGAATTTATGGAAAATTTCCAATGCAGTATTTGTGCTTTGTAACTTACTTTGAGTATTAGTATTGTTTTATAAGACCATCCTGATTGTTTTTAAAAACAAAACTTAGAATCATGAACATGCATGCATATATGTGTATATAAATAAGTAAACGTCCCATTTCTCTGGGATTCCAGATAAATCTTTTAGTCAAACACATGCCTGAGCAGCAATCCTCTCTAAAGCATCCCAAGAAGTGATCATTTAGATGCCATTTGAAGACCTCTAGTGATGGGAGAACTCATTACTTCCAGAAGCAATCCATTACCCTTTGGACAGCAGTGGTTGTTAGGAAGCTTTTTAAAATATACTTCAAATCTGCTTTCCTGCAATTTTTGCCTATTGCCCTTCATTCTTCTCTCTATGGAAAATCAAAAGTCAGTCTATTTTACATGAGAGTCATTCAAATATTTAAATATAGTAATCATGTCCAGTGTATTTTTCTTGTACCTGGGTCCAGTTGGAGTAAAGAACAAATCTAACAATTTCAAAAGGATTTCTATAGACCAGATAGAAAATATGATTCAAATTTTAATAATTAATTTTATTGTCAACTTTGATAAGTTTAGACATATGTACAATGGAGAGAAAATACTGTCATTAATGAATGGGTTACTATAATGTAATTAAAATGAAATAAAATGACCCCCAAACTTTGTCCTCGTGACCACAGTGGGTGAAATGAAGAAAAAGGCAAGTGAATAACCAAGAGGGAAAACTGGGATCAATGTCTGATGGTATCAATATCTTATTTCTTTATAGAGTTACTGATTTTTAATATAATTTAGTTTAATTATAACTTGTTACTAGAAGGGATAAAAATGATGCTGATATTTATTTGAGTAATTTTCAACTGTAGATCAGACGTATATACCTCCAAAGGGCATTTCTGCTTATCTTCTGGAGTGTTTTAAAATTCTCTTAATTAACTATCTTAAAACATTTTCATAATTCCTTTTAACTTAAGAGCAAATACATACCATACAATACTCCTAGTAGTAGAGAGGGAATTTTGAAATGAATGATAGGGTGCTTCCACTCCAAGATAGGAAGGACAATTATAGACAAATAAAATAATGGTATATAAATGGTGAATACATATGTGACTCTGTGATAGAGACTCCTCAAACACTGTAGAATAATGATGGACCAAGGCATGTTCATGGAGAAGATTCTGGTTTGCCAGGTTTCTGGAAAACATAATGTGTTGTTTTGACTTTCATAATGTGACAAAATTAATTTAGTGCCTGTGAAAGAAGATAGGCCCACAATGTTGTCAGGTGCATTCTTCATTCTCACAGTTTTGCTCAGGCATTCTTCCAATAATTCCATTCAGTTTTTTCACTCCTTGTAAATAATGCCAGCTCAATGATTGGTCATTATGACAGCCATTAAGTTCAATATTTGCTTATTTGGTTAGCAACAATAGTTTAGTTTCTTGTTGATTCCATGTAAAACACTCTTGCTTTATCATAGCTAACATTCACGTGGTGTTTTCAAATAGTGTCTCATTTAATCCTTTTGATGATCCTGTGAAGGATCTAAAACCCTATTTAATAACTGAGGAAATTGTGACTAAGAAAAAAATGATTTGCTCAAGATTATCTGGGAAACAGTGTAGTCATCTTTCTCCTTGCCAAGGCAAATCCCTCTACTTGCATCTTGGATGCCATTCCCACCTGCCTTTTTCACCAGATTGTTACTGTTCTCACCCCTCTCTCTCCTCAATAATATTTATCTCTTCATTCTTTCTGGATTCCTAAAAATATAACCATGCTTTAAAAACATTGAAAACAAAAAACCAAAACCTTCCTTTGATCCTACCACTTCCTACTAGATATCACTCCATATTTTTCCTTTCTTTCTAACTTAAATTTATTAAAAAATCTATTTATGCTAGAGATGCCTGAACTTACTTTACTTTTTACCTCCTTCTGAACTCACTCTGATCTGGCTTCCACCCTCATCATCCCAGTAAACCTGCTTTATTTAAAGTTACCAGTGATTTCATAAGTGCAAAATCCAGTGGCCTCTGTTCAGTCCTCACTTCTTTTGCCTAGTCTTTAGTATTTGACATTATTGACCACCTCAACTTTTGTATTTTTGTAGTTTTGCTCTTTTGGATCTCCTACTTTTTTAATAGTTTCTTCATAGTATCTTTTGATAGATTTCTATATATGCAATTTCCATTAACTGTGCATTTTTTCCATGCATTATCCTGAGCATTATCCTTTTTTCTTACTTTTTCCCTCAGTGATCTCACAAGCTTCCAGGGGTTCAATTATCATCTTTCTGTGGATTACTACTAGATCTCTATGTCTATATATAATCCCTCCTCTGTTCTAATCCTACATCATGAACTATTAGATGATTTTGAAAGAAGTGTTCCAGAGTCAATCTTGAGTCCAATATGTCTAATATATTACTCAATATTTTTTCCAGAGACCCTTCCCTCTTTTGAACTTTCTTATAGCTTTTGAGCACCTCTTTCTAGTCATCCACTTAGATTCATATTCTCAGTTTCATTCTCAATTCTTTGATGTCACTCACTCCACATATCCAAAATCCTGTTGTTTATATTTCATAGTCTGAGAATGGACCTTATAACCTCATGAATCCAATCTCCTCCTTTTACAGTTAGGAGAACTGAGGTCCATAGAAGCTAATGATTTGCCTATGATTATGTAGCTCCTAAGGATCTTAGACAGGGTTTGATTCCAGGTCTTCCTGACCCTTCTCGTTATGCCTATGCATATATTATTCTACTATGTGTAGAATGTCCTCCTTCCTAATCTCAGTTGCTTGGATTCCTTGTCTTCTTAAAGGTTTGGCTCAGGATTCATCTCTTTCATGATATCTTTGCTGACTTATTTTTTCCCAGTCATTAGCACTCACCCCTTACTCAAGTTCTTTTTTACTTATTTCTAAATGTATTCTTTCTTCAACTAGAATATAAACTCCTTCAAGGAAAGAACTTTTTTATAGCCCCAGTGCCCAGGATAGTGACTTTTACAGAATAGAGGGGTAATATGTGTTTTTCAAGTTGTGTTGAGAATGTATTGATTTGAAAGAGTTGGGTTGTGAGGAAGGATTCATTATTAGAACACTAAAATCTATGCATCTCTGATACAGCAGAAAGAACTTGGACCTTGTAATCAGAAAAGTTGGGTTCAAATCCTACCTCTTATGATAACCACCTGTGTAACCTTGAGCAAGTCACTTAGCTTTTTTGGACCTTAGTTTCTTCATATGTTAAATGAAATTGCCTCAGTGGTCTCTTCTAGTTCCAATGATATTAACACATAAAATATGTCATACCATTTATATGGAGAAATGCCAGGTAAATGATAATGTAATTTTATATGTAGTCAAGTTCAATGAGTAGTCAATGGTTCAAAGTGATTTAAATAGGTCTCCAGTAGAATGTTTAGCAGTCTGTGGTTGACTCATTACTGTTGAATATATTCATCAGCAACTTAGATAAAGGCATAAATTACATGATGGCATGGTCCTCAAACCTGCAGATGATACAAAACTGGGATGGAGAGCTTATTCATTTGATAAGTTTATCCAAAAGATCTTGAGAGGCTGGAGAATTGGGCTCATAGAATTACTATGAAATTTAATTCAGATAAATATATAGTATTACATTTTGATACAGAAATAAAATTTAATATAAGATGTAGGATGAATGATTAGATATCACTTTATGTTAGAAAGGTTTAAGTATAACCTAAAATATTTTTTGGTTTTTTAAGAAGAAAATATCAATGATCTAATAAATGACAGAGTGTTAGTTGGATGCTTATACCAAGCTGAAACATTTAGACTGGAGGAAGGAAGATTTAATTTATACATCGTGGGATTTTTCTAATATTTGGAGGGACAAAAGATTTTATGGAAGGTAAGTTAGGCTCTATTTCTATATACCAAGGATAGGGTTATGAGTGTATGTGACTGATTGGCAAATCAGATATAAGAAAAACTTCATAGAAAGAAACTTTCCAAGAACATAATGAACTGCTTTTTGAAATAGTGGGTTCATTCTTACTGGAAGTCCTCATCAAGATACTATGATACTATTCAGGAGTTATGAAGGAGATTTTTGGTGAGTTAATAGTTGAATTTTATTCTTTCAACTCTATGAAATGTTTATGAACATTCAGAGACTCTAAAAGACAATATACAAAACCTCTACATATATATTTACTACCCATTGGATTCGAATGACCAGAAAATCCTAAAATCTTGTATTTTATACTAAGAAGGGAGGCCCAGGATTTATTTAGTCCATTACTTGTACCCATCCAATATAAATTGATAGCATACCGAGAAGTAGTATCCTTTTTTTTAACTCCCCCATTGAAACAGTTCCTGAAACTTCATGAAAGAACTCATTTAATTTAATTTTCTAGAAGTTCTAATTATCAAATCATTGATGGTCACTATTTGAAGTTTGTCTCTGTTCCTTTCTCAGCTTCCTTCTGTTCTTTTCAATTTTCTTTTCAATTTGTTTTAAAACACTTAACTGGAAGTTTTTTTTTTCAGATGATAACACTCTGCCCACATTTCCCCTCATAATTCATTATTCTGAAATTAAAGTTTTCATTACGATTTAAAAAGTATATTTGGAGTAAATTCAAAAATTGAATGTATCTAAAATGTAATATCCCATCCTATACTGTTAAGATTATCACCTTTCTGCTAAGAAGTGAGAGATACACTTTATCATTAGTCTTCTAGACTCACATTTTGTCATTGCATTGATCAGTTTGGGATTTATTTTTTATGCCATTGTAGTCATATAAATTATGCTACTTAATTTCATATATACTTAATTCATATGTCTCTTTGAATATCTATTTCAGAATCTTTCGTAAAGCTATTTTTCTAAGGAAAATGAAAAAATAACTCAGAAATATAGTTGAAATGAATATATTGATTCCTTATGGTATCTCTTAAGAGAAAACTTTTGCATATGAGTATGAAATATTGTTACTTTTTGTGTTATGAATAGCTTTGTAACTTGTTCCCTCAGAATTAGAAAGAATGTAGTTTGACAAACAAGGCAATGTCAGTATCTTACTAAATGAAGCCTTACCTTTCTTCCATGCCTTGGACAGAAAATAAAGATTTTCTGATTTTCTTTTCTGTTAATTATATTATTATGTCAAGGCACATAGGTGACTAAAATGGTTTTAATTGCTACTTAAAAAAATCCATTCTTCACCTATTGGAATGTGTTAGAAAGGACTTGTCTTTGTGATATTGGTTTTTTAACACTAATTCAGTGAATCAGCCAGCCACTGGATGTCACTGATGTTCTGTTATGACCAGGTTCTACCTATAGAAAGCCATCTTGTATAAGTCACCATCCTATTTGGGCAGCTTTATGAGAAACAATGTCTTTATGTATGAATGATTTGTTTTTCTTCATTTAACTCTTTGTCAAGGAAATAAATGTGGCCTGCTAACTAGATAGGTAAAGAGAGTATAGAAAAAAGTTTCATTATCACAAGAACAATAAACTATGACATTTTTTATATGGACAAAAGAATACTCGTGAATTTATATGCATTTAGCTAATACATAGCCATATATTTAACTAATACACATAGCTATGTTAGCTATAGATATGTATACTGGTTAGTAGATCCTTTTACATTTATGTTTCTACATGCATGTAGAAAGAGAAATCATTTTATATATCAGTTCATTGGTTTATTTAGGAAACTTCCTAAGGTTTACTAACCAAGATACTGACAATCTATTGGGTAACGAGAAGATGTGAAATAATTTTCAGTGACCTGGGGCAGACATCAGGACCCTGCTTAGTTTTTCCAAAGTTTGTTTTTGGCAACCTCTTATTCTTCCTGTATCTCATTCTTTTCTCTCTGAACTCCAAGTGCATAGTGCTCCCATGTGACTGCTTAAACATTTTCCTCTTCCATCTTTAATCAGTTCTGCTTTTCTTTGCAATTCCTCATCTTTACAAACAAACTCCTTTTCTTTCCAACAATATCTTATGTAAATAAATAAACATCACAACAAATCCCTTAAAATCATAGGTCTAGAGCTGAAAGAATCCACAGAGGCTGTCTAGTTTCATCCTCTCATTTTATAGATGAATAAATCAAAGCTTAGAGAAAAGAATAAATGATTTGTTCAAGGTTAGAAAGGTAAGAAGGAAGAAAGTCAGTATCAGAACTCGGGTCTGTTGACTACAAATTCATTGCTCTTTCAAATAAAGTTTTTTATCCTTCACTCAGTGTAGGTATAAAAATTTATTATACCTCAATATGTAGAATACTATACCAGGCTCCAGGTTAATTTTAGATAAATTATGGCTTCATACTTTTAGAGATAGGATATTAATACAAAATTTGTTCTAAATCAAAATATTATATGGTGTATATTCTTAAAAGTTAGCACCTCACCACCTTCAATTCCATATACTTTCTGAGGGGGAAAGCTATTATCCACCCTGGGGATCAAGAAAACAGTATAATTATTCAACAAAAGTAATTCTTGCTGAAGTATAAATAAAATTTGGAACAATCCAAATATATATTGGTTATCTCATATAGGAGTGAGTTCTTTATTACTGGATATAGAGGATGGATTGTCATTTTTTGGTAATTTATAGAAGGTATTCATAATTCAGGTAGGGGGTGAGACTAAAAGACTCTAGGGTCCATTTAAACTTTGATATTTGAGGATTTTGCAAATTATTGACAGACTCAGAGAACCACAAAAATTGCAATTTTTAAATTAATAGTGTTCTCAAAAGTTATGTAGGGTAAGCAGACCAATTCAGAATCATGTTCTGGAATATTTGTTGTTGAGGGACTGGTATTTTTTGAGCTAGAGTTTTCCATTCTTGACCTATTTTAAACAGAAACGAATTCCTTTTTTAAAAATTTCAAATATACTATGCAAACCCTTCTAATCATTGGTCCTATCTAGTTCTACTTTTTGGAGTAGCATAATGTATTTCTTTTCCCTTTTGCTTGATAGACCTTCAAATATTTTCATTCCTCTTGCTCTTTAGTTTTCATTTCTTTAATCTAGTGGCCCTCAAACTTATAGACCTCAGAACCTTTATTTGGGTCCCCAAAGAGATTTTATGTGTTATAAATAGCAATATTTATCTTATTGGAAATTAAAAATGCATGAAAATATTATTTATTAATTTAGCAAGTATAACAATCCCTATATGTTAACATAATTTGTATTAAATATATTTTGAAAATAAAAACATCAATTTGAAGATTGGATTGTTTTACATATCTTTGAAAATCTCTTTAATATCTGGTTAAATGAAGAGAGATAGATTTTCATATCTGCTTTTGCATTCAATCTCTGCAACATATATACATAATTTTATTCTTTATTTCAAATTTTACAAGTCAAATAAAACAAGGACTTCTATGTAGAAAGGAAAATAAGAGAGTATACAACTGAAATCACAAATCTCATAAATGTTTAGCTCACTTTTATTCATATTTACAGAATAAATTCTGTCAATTAGTGCCTCTTAACATCACAGATATCATCAAGGTGGCTGACATGGACATATAAATTAAATCTTTCATATTTCACCGTTCTGTTCACTTTCTGCAGGTATTATTCACAGTTTAATCTTTTAACATTGTTTTTGTGGCTGTGTATAATATTGCCCTGGTTCTACTCATTCAACTATTTATTTTCTCATGTATTTCTTTCCAAGTTTAAAAAAATTAGTCTATTCATCTTTTCTAATCCATCACAGCCATATATGACAATTTGGTCAGCCATTCCCTAATTGATGGACATCCCTCAGTTTATAATTCTTTACTACCACAAATAGAACTGCTATAAATAGTGTGGAACACATGGATTCTTTTCCTCTTTCACTGATCTCTTAGGGAAACAGTTTCAGCAATTGTATTTCTGTGTCTAAGGCTATACATAGTTTTAAAACTCTCTTGGTGTAATTCCAAAATGCTCTCAAAAATGGTTGGATCAGTACACAGCTCCACCAACAGTGAATTAGGGTTCCTGTTTTCCCCCATCCCTTCCAATGTTTGTCATTGCCTTTTTTTTCATTTTAGCCAGTGTGATGGGTGTGAGGTGATATCTCACAGTTGTTTCCATTTATATTTCTCTAATGAGTAGTGATTATTTAGCTTTTGTTTCTTCATCATAAAATTGTCTTCATATCTTCTGCCCATTTATCAATTTGAGGATGGCTATATTTGACAAATTTCTGCTTATATAGTAGGTGAGATCTCTATCTGAGAGGCTGTCTATAAAATTTTCCCTCCCCAAATTTTCTGCTTTCCTTTTAAACTTGGCAGCATATATTTTATTTGTACAAGACTTTTTCAAATTAATGTACTCAAAATCATCCATTTTTACATTTCACAATCATGTATCTATTTTAATCTTCTTTTAGTGAATGGTGTGAGATATTAGTCTTAACCTAGTTTCCTTCAAACTACTTCCAAGTTATGCCAGAAATTTTTACCAAATAGTGATTTCTTATCTCAAAAACTTGGACCTATAATTAAATTTTTTAAAAAAATTTAGAATATTTTCCCATGGTTACATGTTTCATGTTCTTTCCCTCTCCCTCAACCCCCCACCCTTCCATAACCAATGCACAATTCCACTGAGTTTTACATATATCATTGATCAAGACCTATTTCCACAATATTGATAGTTGCACTAGGGTGATTGTTTAGCGTCTACATTCCCAATCATATCCCCATCAATCCATGTGTTCAAGCAATTGTTTTTCTTGTGTTTCTACTCCCACAGTTCTTCCTCTGAATGTGAATACATTCTTTCTCATAGGTCCCTCAGCATTGTTCTGGATCATTGCATTGCTGCTAGTAGAGAAGTCCATTACATTCAATTGTACCACAGTGTATCAGTCTCTGTGTATAACTATATCATCTTTTGCTGTGGATTGTTGTATGTCAGTTCTCTTCCACTGACTTTCTTTCCTATTTCTTAGCCAGTATCAGATAGTTTTAATACTTATTACTTTAAAATACAATTTAAAATCTGGTACTGCTGAACCTTTTTCCTTTCCTTTTTATTTTTTTTGATATTCTTGATCTTTTATTCTTTCAAATGAATTTTGTTATCATTGTCTAACTCAATAGATTTAAAAGATATTTATTTTACCAATTAAATTTAATATCAATTTGTTTGCCTTACTCCCTTCCTTCTGGGCCCTTCCCAGATCTGGTAAGCAATTTGATATTAGTAATACATGTATTACCATGCAAAAGTTATTTTTATATGTTTTTCTAAAATGATAAAATGATTTTTGGTAATTTAATTGAGATGGCATTGAAAAGTATATTAGTTTAGGTAGTTTTTCATTTTAATTATATTAGCTCTGCCCATCCATGAATAATTAATATTTCTCCAATTATTTAGATCTGACTTTATTTGCATAAAAAGCATTTTATAATTATGCTCATGTAGTTCCTGGGTTTGTTTTGGCAGGTATACTCCTATGTATTTTATTCTATATGGGAATATTTTAAATAGAGTATTTCTTTCTATTTCTTCTTATAGGACTTTGACAGAAATCTGTAAAAATACTGATGAGTTGTATGGATTTATTTTTTATTCTGTTACTTCGCTAAGATTTTTGATAGTTTCAAGGAAAGTTTTAGTTGAATTTCTTGGATTTTCCATATATGGCATCATGTTAGCAGGAAACAATGACAGTTTTATTACTTCAGTTTCTTTTTCTTCTCTTATTGCTATTGCTAGCTTTTCTAATATTATGTTAAAAAACATTAGTGATAATGGGCATCCTTGATTCTCTCCTGATCCTATTGGGAAGTCTTCTAACTTCTTTCCATTATAGATGATAATAATACTTGCTGATAGTGTGAGGTAGATACTTTGTATCATTTTAGTAAAAAATGCAATTATACCTATGCTTTCCAGTGATTTTGATAGGAATAAATATTACGTTTTGCCAAAGACTTTTTCTGTATCTATTGATATAACCATATGCTTAAAATGCTTTTGTTATTGATATTATAAATTATGTTAATAGTTTCCCTTATATTAAACTATCCCTGCATTCTTGCTATAAATCTTTTTTGGTCACTTTGGGGACATATTGTTGTAATATCCTTGGTAGCATTTTGTTCAGGATTTTTGCATTATTATTCATTAATGAGATTGGCCTATAACTTTCTTTTTCTATTTTATTCTCTTCTTGGTTTAGGTATCAGCACCTTGTTTGTTTTATAAAAGGAGTCTAGGAAAACTTCTTTACCTGTTATTTCAAATAATTTGTTTAATATTGGAATTAGTTGATCCCTATATGTTTGGTAGGATTCACTTGTTAATCCATCTGGTCCTGATGCTTTTTTCTTAGGAAGTTCATTAATGAATTGTTAAATTTCTTTTTCTTAAATAGGTATTTAGGTATTCTATTTCTTTCTTCGATAATCTAGGCAAGTTTACTTTTTTGAAAGTAGTCTATTTCTTTTTCATTGTTAAATTGGTTTTCATATAATTGAGCAAAATAATTTCTAATAATTGCTTTAATTTCATCTGCATTGGTGGTATATTCAACATTTCCATTTTTGATGCTATTAATTTAATTTATTATCTCTTTTAAAAATTAGATTAATCAATGGTTTATCAATTCAGATGATTTTTTTCATAGTTTAATTAAATGACTTTCTTACATTTTTTAAATTTACCTTTAATTTTTGGGATTTCTAATTTAGCGTTTAGTTGAGAATTTTTAATTTGTTCTCTTTTTCAGTTTTTTAAAAAAATTACATTCCCAACTCCTTGATCTTTTTTCCCCTATATTTTATTAAAGTAAACATTAAGAGATAGAAATTTTCATCTCATTACTGATTTTTTCTGTATCCCATAGGTTTTGGTATGGTGTTTCATTATTACCATCTCTTTAATTAAATTATTTATTATTTCAATAATTTGTTTTTTAACCCACTCATTCTTTAAGGTTAAGTTAGTCTCCAATTAGTTTAAAATTTTTGTATCTATGTCCCTTATTTATATACAATTTTTATTGTATTTTGGTCTGAGAATGTTGCATTCAATATTTCTACTTTCCTATAGTTAACTATACTCTTTTTTGCCCTAATATACAGTGAATTTTTGTGAGAGTGCCATATACTTCTGAGAAGAGGATATATTCTTTTCTGTTACCATTCAATTCTTTCCAGATAGCTATCATATTTAACTTATATAAGATTCTATTCATCTCCTTGACTCTTTTTCTCATTTATTTTTTGGTTGTATTTACCTATTTCTTAGAGTGGGAGATTCGAGTCCCCCACTGTTATTGTTTTGTTGTCTGTTTTGATCTATAACTCATTTAATCTTTCCTTTAAAAATATGGATGTGTTCACATCATATTTATATTGATAATGCTTCATTATCTAAGGTACCTTTTAAGATTATATTATTTCCCTGTTTATCGACTTTGATTAAATTGATTTTAGTTTTAACTTTGTCAGAGATTATGATCGCTACCTCTGCCTTTTTTGTATCAATTGAGGCATAGTATAACCTGCTATAGCCCTTTATTTTTATTTTAAATGTGTCTCTCGTTTTTATGTGTGTTTCTTGTCAATAACATATCATTGGGTGTTGGGTTCTGATCCATTCTGCTATCTGTTTTTGTTTTATGGGTGAATTCATCCCATTCACATTCAGTGTCATAATTGTAATTGTGTATTTCCTTCTATTCTGTTTTTCCTCACTGTTGGCCTTCTTTCATTATTATTTTTTTTTCTGTAACCCTCCTCAGATGTTCAATTTCTTCTGTTCTCTATCTCTCTAATTCACAGATCTGCTTATAAATCTTTCCTTATCCTTCCCCTTTGCCTTCCTAGCACCAAATTGGCCCACTTTTCTAAAGGTCTCTCCCTTGTTCTCTCCTGCCTTCTAGTTATAATTCTATCTGCCTGTCCAAAAAGTCTTTACCTTATGCCTTCTACTGTGCCCTTCTATTTCTTGCTATGGGTTAGATTATAAAAATCCATCCCTTATCTTATCCTGAGTCTCTTCATTATCCTCTGACTTTATACTCCTATGTCTTTACCCTCCTTCTTGGTATTCCTTCCTTTTCTTATCTTCTTGTCCTTTTTCTTAAGCTATTCTTTCTTCTCTTAGTCTCAGTCCCTCGAGGGTCTTTCCTTTTGTTGGTCCCTCCCTTGTCCTTTGCAATTTCTCTCTTATCCCTTCCCATTTCTCTCATTTCTCTGCATGTTGAGAGGATTTTTACCCTTCTAATTTTATATGTTGTTCTAGCCTTATCACAGATCTGATGAGAATAGAGTTATAGTATTACCATTCCTCTACCCTCTCCTCCCATCTCTATGGCAGTTCCATTTTTTATTACTTCTCAATATGAGATTGCTTTTACACCCCACTTCCTTCTGATCTACTCCTCTATTATTTTGGCTCATTCCATTTAATTCACTTTGCCCTCAGCTTTCCCATCCATACAAAATGCTTCAAAATACCCAGACATCGATGTCATTTCGAAGGGCCCTAGATAACATTTTCACATACAAAAATCACATATTTTGATCTTTTGGGTCATTTATGATTAGCTTTTCATGGTTACCTTTGTATGTTTCTTTTAGAACAATTTTTTAATTTCTGTTTTTTCCCCAGTGATGGTTGAAATTCCTTTAGTTCATTAAAAATCCATTTTTACCTTTTATAATTATGCTTAGTTTTGTTTGATGTGTTATTCTTGTTTGTAAGACTAATTCTTTTGCTCTAAGAAATTCTGTGTTCCATGTTCCTTGTTCTTTTAATGTTACAAAGCCATCTTATGTTATTTTAACTAGCTCCATAATATTAATTAATTACTTAATTAATTTTAAACATTTATTACTGTTTATTTTTTAGAAAAGTTAACATGGTTACATAATTCATGCTCTTACTTTCCCCTTCTCCCCCCGAGTACTCCCCCCCCCCCGCCATGGCTGATGTGTATTTCCATTGGTTTTTACATGTGTCATTGATCAAGAACTATTTCCAAATTCTTGATAGTTGCATTGGTGTGGTAGTTTCGACTCTACATCCCCAAACATGTCCACCTCAACCCATGTGTTCAAGCAGTTGTTTTTCTTCTGTTTCTACTCCTGTATTCTTTCTCTGAATGTGGATTGCTTTCTTTTCCATAAGTCTCTCAGAATTGTCCTGGGTCATTGCATTGCTGCTAGTACAGAGGTCCATTCCATTCTATTTTACCACAGTGTATGTCTTTGTGTACAATGTTCTCCTGGCTCTGCTCCTCTCACTCTGCATCAATTCCTGGAGGTCTTTCCAATTCACATGGAATTCCTCCAGTTTATTATTCCTTTGAGCACAATAATATTCCATCACCAGCATATACCACAATTTGTTCAGCCATTCCCCAATTGAAGGACATTCCCTCATTTTCCAGTTTTTTGCCATCACAAAAAGCGCAGCTATAAATATTTTCATACAAGTCTGTTTATCTATGATCTCTTTGGGGTACAAACACAACAATGGTATGGCTGGATCAAAGGGCAGGCATTCTTTTATAGCCCTTTGATCTTAGCTCCAAATTGCCATACAGAATGGTTGGATCAGTTCACAACCCTACTGGCAATACATTAATGTCCCAGTTTTGCCACATCCCCTCCAGCATTCGTTACTCTCCCCTTCTTTCATTTTAGCCAATCTGCTAGGTGTGAGGTGATACCTCAGAGTTGTTTTGATTTACATTTCTCTAATTATTAGAGATTTAGAACACTTTCTCATGTATTTATTGATACTTTTGAATTCTTTATCTGAAAATTGCCTATTCATGTCTCTTGCCCATTTATCAATAGGGGAATGTCTTGATTTTTTATACAATTGATTTAACTCCTTATATATTTGAGTAATTAGACCCTTGTCAGAGTTTTTTGTTATAAACACTTTTACCCAATTTGTTGTTTCCCTTCTGATTTTGGCTACATTGTTTTTGTTTGTACAAAAGCTTTTTAGTTTGATATAATCAAAATCATTCATTTTACATTTTGTAATTTTCTCTAACTCTTGCTTGATTTTAAAATCTTTCCTTTCCCAGAGATCTGACAAGTAAACTATTCTATGTTCACTTAACTTATTTATAGTTTCCCTCTTTATATTCAAGTGATTCACCCATTCTGAATTTATCTTGCTGTAGGGTGTGAGATGCTGATCTAAACCTAATCTCTCCCATATTGTTTTCCAAATTTCTCAACAGTTTTTGTCAAATAGTGGATTTTTGTCCCAAAAGTTGGGCTCTTTGGGTTTATCATGCCCTGTCTTGCTGATGTCACTTACCCCAAGTCTATTCTACTGATCCTCCATTCTGTCTCTTAGCCAGTACCATACCATTTTGATGACTACTGCTTTATAGTAGTTTAATATCTGGTACTGCTAGGCCCCCTTCCTTCACATTTTTTTCATTATTTCCCTTGATATTCTTGATCTTTTGTTATTCCAGATGAACTTTGTTATAGTTTTTCCTAATTCAGTAAAAAAAGTTTTTTAGTAGTTGGATAGGTATGGCGCTAAATAGGTAAATTAATTTGGGTAGAATGGTCATTTTTATTATATTAGCTCATCCTACCCATGAGCAATCAATATTTTTCCAATTGTTTAGATCTACTTTTAATTGTTTGGAAAGTTTTTGTAGTTTTTTTTCATATAATTCCTGTGTTTGTTTTGGTAGATAAATTCCTAAGTATTTTATATTGTCTAGGGTGATTTTAAATGGTGTTTTGCTTTCTACCTCTTGCTGCTGTGATGTGTTGGAAATGTATAGAAATGCTGATGATTTATGTGCAATTTGTATTTTTGTAAATATTCATCCATATCTCCTAGATTGCTCTATTTATTGCCATATAATTGGGCAAAATAGTTTTTAATGATTGCCTTAATTTCCCCTTCATTAGAGGCGAGGTCACCCTTTTCATCTTTGATACTGTTAATTTTGTTTTCTTCTTTCTTTTTTTCATGAGATTGACCAGTACTTTGTCTATTTTATCTGTTTTTTCAAAATACCAGCTTCTAGTCTCATTTATTAATTCAATAGTTCTTTTACTTTTGATTTTATTAATTTCTCCCTTGATTTTTAGTATTTCTAATTTAGTTTTCATCTGGGGATTTTTAATTTGCTCTCTTTCTAATTTTTTAAGTTGCATGCCCAATTTATTAATCTCTGCCCTCCCTAATTTGTTAATATATGCACTCAAGGATATAAATTTTCCACTGAGTACTGCCTTGGCAGCATCCCACAGAGTTTGGTAGAATGTCTCATCATTGTCATTCTCTTGAATGAAATTGTTGATTGTTTCTATGATTTCTTCTTTGACTAGCTGGTTTTGGAGAATCATATTATTTAAATTCCAATTATTTTTTGAGTTGCTTGTCCAGCTGCCCTTACTAATTATTATTTTTATTGCATTATGATCTGAGAAAGTTACATTTATTATTTCTGCTCTTTTGCATTTGTTTGCAATGTTTCTATGCCCTATTACATGGTCAATCTTTGTAAATGTAGCATGTGCAGCTGTAAAGAAGGTGTATTCCTTTTTGTTCCTATTTATTTTTATCCACATATCTATTAAATCTAATTTTTCTAGGACTTCATTCATCTCTCTTACCTCTTTCTTATTTATTTTTTGGCTTGATTCATCTAGATCTGAAAGAGGGATATTTAGATCTCCCACTAGTATGGTTTTACTATCTATTTCCTTCTTGAAATCTGCCAGTTTCTCCTTTATGAATCTGGGTGCTATGCCATTTGGTGCATACATATTGAGCAATGTTATTTCCTCATTGTCTATACCTTTGTCTATTTCCTCATTGTCTTTGCCTTTAATCAGGATGTAATGATCTTCCCTGTCTTTTTTAATATCTATTTTTACTTTGGCTTTGTCAGAAATCATAATTGTCACTCCTGACTTCTTTTTCTCATTTGATTCCCAAAGGATTTTGCTCAAGCCCTTTACCTTAAACCTGTGTATGTCCACCTGCCTTATATGTGTTTCTTGTAGACAACATATGGTAGGATTTTGGCTTCCAATCCACTCTGCTATTTGCTTCCTTTTTATGGGTAAGTTCATCCCATTCACATTCAGAGTTAAAATTATCAGTTGTGTATTCCCCACCATTTTGGTATCTTCTCCTAATTCTACCCCTTCCTCTTACACTATTTCCTTTTAAACCAGTGGTTTGCTTTATGCCAGTAACCCTTGTCCCCTCCCTTGATTTACTTCCCTTTCTACCCCCTCCCTTATTATTCCCCTCTTTTTCTTTTTAAGGCCTAATGAATTCCTTCCCCCCTCTACTCCCCTCCCTTTTTTGACCTCCCCATTCCCCTCTCCCCTTGGTTTTTCCCTTCTGACTTTCTCAGTAGGGTTAGATAGAGTTTTATATCCCAATGGATAATATAGCTACTCTTCCCTCTCAGGGTTAATTACACTGAGAGTAAGTTTTAACTATTACCTCTTAATACTCTCTTCCTCTCCTTCTTATAATAGTATTCATCCCTTCCCCTTCCCATTCCCTCTTTGTGTTTAATAGAATATCCTATTTTTCTTATTCATTCAAGTTTCTCTTGGTGTCCTTTACTTTTCACCCCCCTCTTTCCTACCCCCTTATCATCTTAGACCATTTAGTATTCCAACCTCTTCCTATAAATAATTCTTCTAATTACTATAATAGTGAATGCTATAATGAATAGAGTTCCTTACAGAGAATTATACATAACATTTCTCCACATAGGAATACAAATAATTAGATCTTATTTAAGCCGTTAAAGAGGCAAATTTGAAAAAATATGAGTTTTCTTTCTTTCCTCTCTGTTTCTTATTTACCTTTTCATGTTTCTCTTGATTTTTGTGGTTGGATATCGAACTTTCCATTTAGTCCTGGTCTTTTCTGTGCAAATACTTGGAAATCTTCTATCTTGTTGAATGCCCAAACTTTTCCCTGTAAGTATATAGTTAGTTTTGATGGGTAGGTGATCCTTGGTTGTAGACCTAGTTCTCTTGCCTTTCTGAATATCATATTCCAAGCCTTGAGGTCTTTTAGTGTGGAGGCTGCCAGATCCTGTGTGATCCTGATTGGTGCTCCTTGATATCTGAATTGTCTCTTTCTGGCTTCTTGTAAAATTTTTTCTTTTACTTGGAAGCTCTTGAATTTGGCTATTATATTTCTGGGGGTTGTCTTTTCTGGGTCTAGTGTAGAGGGTGATCTATGGATCCTTTCAATGTCTATATTGCCCTCTTGTTGTAGAACTTCAGCGTAATTTTGCTGAATAATTTCTTTTAGTATGGAGTCTAAATTTCTTTTAATTTCTGCTTTTTTAGGAAGACCAATGATTCTCAGATTGTCTCTTCTAGACCTGTTTTCTTGGACTGTCACTTTCTCATTGAGATAGTTCATGTTTCCTTCTATTTTTATCAGTCTTTTGACTTTGTTTTATTTGTTCTTTCTGTCTTGAGAGATCATTAGCTTCTAATTGCTCAATTCTAGCCCGTAGGGACTGGTTTTTGGCTATAATCTTTTGGTTTTCCTTTTCAATCTGGTCATTTCTGGTCTTCAATTTATTTGCCTCACTTTCCAATTGCGAAATTCTGCCTTTTAAACTGTTATTTTCTTGCCAGATTTTTGGTTTCCAACTTTCTTACCATTTCATTTGATTTTTGGGCATCTTTCTCCAATTGGGAGTTTCTGTCTTCTAAACTGTTAATTTCCTTTTGATCTATTTCCCACTTCTCTTGCTAAATCTCTTCCATCCTTCTCATCATCTCATATTTGAACTCTTCAATAGCTTTTGGCCAGTTTTCATTATTTTGGGAGGGTTTGGATATGATTACTTGTTTGTTCTCCTCTGCCTTTTGCTCTGTTGTCTGGATTTTATCTGTGTAAAAGTTGTTGAGTGTTACATATTTCTTCTTGATGATCTCTCTCTTTTGGGGTTCTTGTCTCTGGCTTGCCATTGTTAGCCCTGTGCCCTCTCAGGTTTATCCTCACACTCAGGGTCTGTCTGAGCTCTTTAGTCTCCTGAGGTCTCAGTTGTTCTCAGGGTCAAGCCTCCTGGTGGTTTCCTTGCTTGTTACTCTGCTCGAGGCTCCTTTAACAGTCTCAGGGAACTGCTTCCACAGTAGTGCACCTCTCTGCATTGGGTCCCCACTTAAGGTCCAAGCCTGCGCTCAGGATCCGAGTCCTCACCTGTGCTCAGGATCGATGTCTGAACTTGCACCTGTGCCTGCACTCCTGCCTGTGCTCAGAGTCTGTTTTCAAAGTCCACTTGTTCTTTAGCCTCTTGGGATCTTAAGTCTTGCTGTTTTCAGGAGCAGGCCCTGGTGACCCCAGGTAGCTGCCAAGGACTTAATGCATGCCCCAAACTTGCTCTAACTCTTGTGCCCTGGCTTTGGCACTGTAGTTGTTGTGAGGTGGGGGAGGGGGTTGCTCATCCCATATTTTAGTGAGAGATGTTTCACCCCTTTATAGCATGGAAATGCCCCGATTCCACGTACCTCCAATGCTGCGCCCTGTTGTGGGGTCCCTTCATTCCTCTGCATTTGTTTTTATGTCTTCTTGAGGAGTCCTATATGTTTTGCTTAGGAGAGGTTAAGCAGCTGCTTTTTACTCTGCCACCATCTTAACCAGGAAGTCCCTAGAATGTGCTCCATAGTATTTGAAATATTGTTTTTGTTGCTTGTATAGTTTTTCCTTAACTTGGGAATTATAGAACTTAGCAATGATGGTTCCTCTGCATTTTTATCTTTAGTTCTCTTTGAGGAAGTTATGGATGGGTGGATTCTTTCAATATCTATTTTATCCTTTGATTCTAGAATTTCTGGGCAATTTCACTTAATTTGTTAAAGGACAGTGTCTAAACTCTTTTTAAAAATTGTTCTTAGAGTTTAATTATTCTTGTATTTTCCCTCCTTGATCTATTTTCTAGGTCCATTATTTTTGTGGTAAGATATTTCATATTCTGTTCTATTATTTCATTGTTTTGATTTTGCATAATTATTTCTTGTTGTCTTAGGAAATCAATTATTGTCCAATTCTAGTTCTTTGATTTTTTTTACATAAGTTTCTGGATCTCTTTTTCCATTTGGCTGATTTTTCTTTCATAATTTTCTTGATTTTCTTGAATTGCTCTTATTTTTATTTTTTGTAGTTTAGTTTTTAGTCAATCTCTTTCATATGGCTTTTAAGTTCTTTTAAAAATTCTTTCAAACATTTTTTTTGAGATTGTGGCCATTTATTATATTTCTTTGCTTTTTTTGAATTAAGTACTTTTACTTCATTGAATTTGAACCAAGATCTTCTCTGTCCTCATAGTAGCTATCAATAGTTGTGTTCTTTCTCCTTTTGGTAGCTCATGAAAAATTGGAAGCCAAGGAATAAATTTAATTTTTCACTTTTTGCTTGAGTCCCAGGGTTCCTAAAATCCTAGAGTATGTTACCTCAGATTCTGGAATTTTTTCGTGTTTGTTTTTTCCTTGGCCACATTTAGTTATTCAAGTTGTCATAGTCCTGGGTCTAATGTAATTTTTTGTTCCCTGCTCAAGACCCAGTCCTTGAGTGGTCTCAGGCACTCCAACCAGAGCTCCTGGGTAGTTCTTTCATTGCCATTGAAAGAAGACAAACCATTTTCCTTTGTGGCAGCAACCAGGGAACCCAGTCTCCTGGGAGTGATTACACCTGACAGGACTCCAATCTGTCAACAAACAAATTTACTGGTGTGTGCTCCTTCCTCATGTCTCCTCTTCCATCACCTTGATCCGTGGTAGAGCACATCTCCAGTCTGTGTTCCTCTGGTCTCCAAAGTCCCTTGCCTGTCAACAATAATTCTTGAGGTCCTGCCTATTGGATTTGGCAGTGATGGACCCTGTTGTATCCATTCCTTCAATCTTTCAATGAGAGTTGACACATCTGCTCCCAGGGCCTTCCCCCTATGAATTCCATCAAGATATCCACATGGATATAAGCTCATGGGTACATCAAACAAGGTGAGGTTATCAGTCCTGTCCTGAGAGGTTATCTTGTTGATTCTATGCTGTTTGCTCTGTTCTAGACCCCAAGGTGATGCGTGGTGGGACTGAGGCCAACTCACCAGTTGTCCTTGGCTGTTCAGCTTCATTCCCAGCTCTTGTCTGTTCTTTTGCTACTTTTTTTTAAAAACCTAATATCTTTTATATATATATATCCTTCTATATTAATTTTTTTATTTGTTATAGGGCTAGGCAATGGGGGTTAAGTGACTTGCCCAGGGTCACACAGCTGGGAAGTGTCTGAGGCTGGATTTGAACCTAGGACCTTCTGTCTCTAGGCCTGGCTCTCAATCCACTGAGCCATCCAGGTGCCCCCTGTTTTTTTGCTACTTTTAACATTGATTTTGTGGAGTTATTTTTGGTTATTTTTTTTCTGGGGGGGTATTGATTGTATGAGCCAAATTTATACCTTAGTCCACCATTTCCCCACAATGAATTCTCAATCTCTGCAATATATGATTTCTAAGTACACAAAGAAATTCTGATCTCATACAGCTAATGTAGTTGAAATGGGGAGGTATTTCATTAGACAATTAGCATCTTAGTATTATATTGAAAATTGTTTTAATCTTGTGGAAACCTCTTATCCTCCAAAGAGTTTTGGGATCCTTCAGGGTCAATGTTCCACACTTTGAGAATGTCTGTTCTAGTTAAAATCCGTATAGTTCTATATCTATTGTTTGTATTACATGATCTGAGACTTCTGACCATCCTGCTTTTATATTCCTTTTAAAATGTGGCCTCTAGAACTGCATACAATATTCCAGATTTGATTGGACTGACCAAAGTACTTTGGAATTCTGATATGCCACAGTATACATCTGTCTATATAGTAAAAAATGAGATTAGATTTTGGAGCAGCATTTAGATCCACATTTTTGGATCACATTTAGTTTATGTTGAATTAAAATTTCAAGGACCTGTTTATATCAAAAGTTCTGAAGTCAGATCTTGTTCATCTTTACTTATATAACAGAAAAAATCCTCAAATTGAAATATTCAAATTTATAAGCAAGACATTTCATCTTTGTGCTTTAGGTATATTTGCAACTTGTAGTGGTTGTTTCTAGTCTTTATACAGTTTGCACAAGGCTTTGACTATAATAGGACAACCATTAATGTGCAAGCATGATTGAGTCAGAGGGTGGGCTCAAAATCTGCCTTTGATACTTAAGCACATCTATGATTTAGTCTATGCCACTTCACATTCCTGGTCCTCAGTTTCCTTTTTTATAAAATAAGAGTATTGGACTAGACCAATGTGATTGATGTGTATTATCTGTTGCATAAAAATAGAGAATGGAATGGATTTGGTCCCGAGGCATGAATGAAGCAGTCATATCCCTTCTATTTTTAGATCTATGATCTAATGAACACCTTAACTATTCCTACATATTTATTAACTTTCAGTGTTCCATCTAAACAATTACAAGAATTTGTGAGGGAACAGTAGCTAAGGCACATCCCTCTCATATACAACCTTCCTCTAAGAAAGGGTTCTTAATCTTTTTGTATGTATCATAGATTGACCCCTTTGTCATTCTGGTGAAACCTTTATATTATCCTGTTCAGAATAATGTTTTTAAATGAATAAAATGAAATGCTTAGAATTAAAAAATCCATTATATTTAATACTAAAATATTTTATAATATATTCCAAACCACATAAACATGGTTTGATTCTTTGTCCCTTTGTATGATAGATGTAACCTCTCCCTTACATTAGAATGGATAATTGAGAATATTACTATATTGGGATCTATGACAAATATCAAGACTTCAAAATCTTTCCTAATGCAGGTCCAAATAAACCAGATACTTCCTTTGTGTATCCTTTATTTTATATTTCCCTTCTCGTTTTTAAGGTCCGTCAAAACTACAAGTAGGTAGAGTAACCCAGTGGAGTGGTGCCCTCTCAGATTTTATTGTCAGAAACTATTTTGCTGCCGGTTTATTGTCAGAACCTCCTCTCTTAGAAACTTCATTACCAGCATCATCTTCCAGTTTGTGATATCAGTCAGTCAAGAAGAAATTATTAAATGCTTAATAGTGCCAGGCTCTAAGCTCATCCCTGAAAATAAAAATGTAGTAGAAAGTTTCTGTCTTCAAGAAGATAACATTCTAATGGAGAAAGCCAACCAAAGAGGGAGTTGAAGTGAGTGGGAATGGGAGAATGTGCCTGACATGGAGGCATGGTAAAGAAAGTTCTGTGGAAATGAGTCCCTGAAGAGGGATGAGGACATCTTTGGCTTGGGACTTCCTCTTAAAACAGAGGCGAGACAAACCAACCAATCAGAAGGTGAAACCTCAATGGCAGAGACTGATACAAAGGTTTTAGTACAATAAAAAGATATATCTTCTTTTGAAAGAGTCAAAGTTAACATATCTACAAAAGATAGTGTGGAATAGTGATATGAGTAAACTTATAGATCTTAGAGTAAGAAGATTTAAGTTGAGTCCTGGCTCAAACATTTTCTAATGGCATGACTCTGGGCAAGTCATGTAACCTCTCTGTATCTCAGTTTCCTTGTCTGCAAAATGGAGAGATTATGTGTAACATGCCCCCCCCCCCCCAGTCTTTTAGTAGGACGACTTTATAAACCTTAAACATATAAACAACATATAAAAATGAGCTATTAATTTTACTATGAAGTCTGAAAATCTCATTATAGTGTGAAAGTAATTCTGAGTTCTCAAAACTGGGCCCATAGTATGACTAATTCTAATTTGTTGAGAAATCATGTATTGTGGTCATGGGAACAGACCAAAACTGCTGCTTAATGAAAGAATGCTAGATTTTGGTAAGAGAACTTAGATTAATATCTAGACTCTTATTTACTACTTTGTAACTTTAGTCAGATCACTTAAAAACTCTGTATCTCAGTTTCCCATAAAATAATGTGGGGACAATTTGGACTCTGTTAGAGAAGACCTCTGAGGTTTCTTCTATTTCTAAATCCAATTTTGTGACCAAACTAAGTCTAGAGTGGCTTATCGGTCAGCAAGTGATGATTTTTTCTTGGTTAATGATAAGCTATTAAATAACAGAAATCATTATTGTTCTATGAATTGATTTTACATCTCTGGCAAAGTCGATTTTAATTCTTCTTCTTTTATTCAGTTTCTTTCCAGTGCCCTTGCAGTAGCTTTGGCTGGAAAATGTGATGAAGAAGTTATCAGCCTCTTGCTGACATTTCCTGCAGATGGAAAAGCTCTTGCAGCTAGAGAATTGTGTGTTCTGCCTGCATTGGACGTGTACACTTTGATTGTACTCATTAGTCAGAACCTGGATTTGCGGATTATCATTTACAAAGTAAGAAGATGATGGTGTCTTGTGGTGTGGATTGCTTTTTACAGCTGGTTCACTCTGTAGGTGATGTTAGTGACAAGGGAATTACACATAAATAAATATTAGAGCAAACAGTCAAATTGTCACTGATAGAATCTAGACAAATGGTGAGAGGATTTATAGTTGATCCTCTGAATATCCTTCAACAAAATATGTAAACTCACCCCAGGCATAGAGTTCTAGAAGGTCCTATAGTCAGAGCCCTAATTAGGAATGTTTACATATAAGGCAACAGTCAAAAACTTTTTCTGGGGCAAGTATTATTAAACGTACCCACAGAAGTTGGGGAAATCAGGGAATGTGAGGAAAACTTTCCCCATACAGATAGCATGCTTGGTGTTTTAGTCAATTTAGGTTAAATGTAGGGCCTAATTTCTACTGTTACCTAACCTTTCTAGTCTACCTTTTGGAATATCTGTTCCATGCATAATAAACTTTCCTTCTTCTTAAATCTTTTCCCCTCACTCATTTTGTCTACTAGCTCCTCAACTCCTGCCCTTATGCTACATACATATTTATTCTCCCTAAAATTTCCTAACTACTCAGTTCTTAGTCTATTTCTCATGACTTATTTCACCATCCCACCTCATCTAAACACAAAGATGGTCATACCTTTGATCTTGTCATTACCCACACATGCACTGCCTCAAGAATTCTGAGTCCTCTTACATAATTAAAATCTATTGGCTTTTCACCTATCCCTTTGCCTTCCCTTACAATCTTACACATCATACCTTGAATTACGAGCCCTTGATCCCGTATTTTTCTCATAGTTCATCTCCCCTGTAATAGCTATTATCTATTTTCCTACCTTTCCTGACTTTTTTTGTGAAATAATTCAACTCTACACTATATTTCTCTTTTGAATTTCTATCCCCCTTATCATAATGCTGAATAGAACTAGCCAAGTCTCAGCCTTAAACAGCTCCCAACACTCAATGTCTTCATTCTTGCCCACTTGCTATTGAACAAAGGTAGAGAAAATCATGGAACCATTTTGGCTGGGTTTGTTGCAAATTTATGTTACATAATCTCAAGTGGGTATTCACTGCTGCTAGGCAACCCTACTTATCAACTCATTATCCCACTCTCCACAGCAACTCCTCTACTTGTTCAAGTGATCTCATACCATCTTGCCTCCTACAACAGGTTGTCTCCTCTGTCATTCCCAAACTTTTACTTTTCAATCTTTTTTTCTCTCTCTCCCAGCTCATTTTCTATTGCCTATAATCATGCCTGTATCTCCTCTATTCCCAAAAAGCTCTTACTTAATCCTTTTGTACTTTATAATTATTATCCTAAATTTCTTCTGCCATTTGTAGGTAAACTTCTCAAAAAGGTAATCTACAGAGTTGCCTTCTCTTTTCTCCTCTTATTTTCTTCTTAATTATTTGGCTTCTAGCCTTATCATTCCACTCAAACTGTTCTCTCTAAAGTTACTAATGAGCTCCTAGTTGCTTACTCCAATGTAATTTTTCAGTCCTCATTCTTCATGACTGATCTTTAGCCTTTTATGGTATTGATTACTTTCTCCTCTTTGATATTCTCTTCTCTCTAGATTTTTGGAATATCAGTCCCTTGGTTTTCCTCCTACCTACCTGACTCTGTTTTCTTTGTTGATTCTTCTAGATTTCTTTGCTGATGATTCTCATATCTACCTTTTCTGCCTTAGTCTCTCTGATGAGCTCCAGTCTTGCATATCCAATCCTTTTTAGACACAATGAACTGGATGCCCAGTAGACATATTAAACTCAATATGTCCAAAGCAAAGCTCATAATCTTTTCTCCTAAACCCTCCTTCTCTCTTACTTTCCTTATTTCTGTAGAGGACAACCCCATCCCTTTGCCTCACAATCTAGGAACCATCCTAATTTCCTAATTGTCTCTCAACACCCATATCTAAGCTTTTTTCAAGGTCTATTGATTTCATCTTTGCATATACCCCTCAAAAAAAAGAACCCTTCTTTCCTCTCAAACTGCCATTACCCTGTCATAGGCCCTTATCATTTCATACTTTAAATGAAATAACCTATTGGAAGGCCTAAATCAAATCTCTCCCCACTCCAATCCATTCTTCATTCATCTACAAAAGTGATTTCCTAAAATGTAGGTCTGATCACCAGCCCCCTCAGTAAACTCCAGTGGCTTCCAGTTGCCTCTCATGGCAAATAAAAATGCTGTATTTGGCATTCAAAGCCCAGTGAAATTTCCACTTTCTATAGGAAGCTGTCTCTAATCCCTCTTAACTCTAATGCCTTCCATCTATTATTTCCTATGTATTCTGTACATAATTTGCTTTGTATACATTTTTTAGGATGTTGTCTCCTTCATTAGCTCTTTGAGTTCAGGGACTGCCTTTTGCCATTTTTTTAGCCTCTAGCACTTAGTACAATGCCTAACACATAGTAGGCACTTAATCGATGTTGATTGATGAATTGATTCTTTCTGTGAGGTTGCAGGACAACAGGTTTTGCCAATATTTTCTATATTTGGAACCCTGGGGCAAACTTCAAGTCACTTTTTCCTAGTTTTAGTTTCCCTGAAGGCTATATAAGAAAACCTTTACTAGGTAATATAATATAATAATACATTATATTTTATACATATATGTAACATGATAATATAATTTATCATATAACAAACATTCTTTAAACCTTTAATAATTGAAGCTATTATTAATACCTGGCAATTTGTAGTGAACAGCTAGAAACTAGAAGCAACAGAAGTAACTACAACAACAAGAAGGATTGTGAAACATTCAGTGAAATATAAAATACAGTATCCATACTTACTAGTAATTTTCACCTGCCTGTCAGGGGCACTTAACTAAATTCCAGCCATTTTCCCATGACAAGTTAAGTGTCTCTTAGTGCCACTTTTAAAGTGCAGCCATAATTAGAGAAGCAAGTGGGAAAATGGCATAACCCTGCTGAACATTTCTGTGGCTCAAATTTTATTTCTTGACTTAATTGGCAAGAAAACCCACCTTATGCCATTAACAGAAGGAATCTATGGAAAAGCGAGCTGGACTCTCAATTATCTTGCTGGTTATCAAATAAGATGTCAGCTAATGGCAGTTGTCCAATGATCATGAAGACTCTTGAGAAAGCATAAGGAGCAGAGACAATAGTCTATCTAAATTCTCTATACTTGAATTCTGGGCAATTAGAACATTTATCTCTGAATGATTTGTAAAGAGAAGTATTTTCTGGGCAGTTTACAATAAAAGATGCATTGGGGAACCTTATTTTGATAGCAGTTTTGTGGTTATTTTTCTAACTTTGTTTTTGAGAGGCAGCATGATATAGTGGATAGAGAGCTAAGCTTGGAGTCAGAAAGAATGGAGTTCTGGGCTCCTTTCTAATACATAATGGGCAACTAGGTCATGCAGTTGATAAGTGCTGAGCACAGTCAGGAAACCCTGAGTTCAAATCTAATCCCAGACATTTCCTAGCTGTGTTGACCCTGGGAAAGTCACTTAACCCTATTTGCCTCAATTCCTTATCTGTAAAATGTGCTAGAGAAGAAAATGGCAAACCCATCCTGTATCTTTGCCTTAATGCCCCCAATAGGGTCACTAAGAGTCAAAGAATACTGAAATAAATGAAAAATATATTCATATACATATTTGCTATTTGATCTAGGGCAAGTCATTTGACTTCTAGGTAACTTTCTAACTCTCTGAGTTGCAAAGTCAATAGGAGAGAGGGAGTTTCTTTACTGAGGAGTTCTCTATATTAATGAAATCACAATTCTAGTGCTCACCAAAGACTGTTTCTTAGGGTATTTTGTTTGTGTTAATAGATTTTGGACTTTGGATGATATTTGTTTAATGATTATAGGTATGAGTTTATTGAATAAAAATTGACTGAATGGTGATTTAAAATATATCAATTTTTCAGACAATATTTAATTATAATCAATTCTGAATTGTAATCAGTCTATGCAATTGATAAATAACATACATAGCATTTTGAGGACCCTTTTTCACAGTGGTGCATCCAGAAAATCTGTATCAAGTTTTGGGTATTCTTTAGGTCTGTATTTATTCAAAGTCATATCTCTATGTGTTTAACTTTTTTTTTTGCTTTTGCTCTTTAAAAAATAACTCTTACTTTCTGTCTTATATGTGATACTTAGTACTGGTTCTTAGGTGGAAGAGTGGTAAGTGCTAGGCAAATGGTGTTGAGTGACTTGCCCAGGTTGACACAGCTAGAAAGTATCCGAGGCCAGACTTTTAAAGTCTGGTTTAAGGACTCAGATTTTTTTAAGGCAAATGCATCTAATAAAGTAATATAGTTAGAAAAGTAGCTTTCAAAATATATACATATATATCTTATAGATCATCAATAAGATCAAGCTTGGAGCCATACTTCTAGGGAACGTGTATGGGCAAGTTATATTCATGGAGGAACAAATCATAGTTCTAATGCTGTAAGTGTCCATCCATGTCCCCTGGTAAAGTTATCGTGTTGCCATTTATGTACCTTTGCTAGGTGTATAACTAGGTCCTGTGTATGTCTCTACTCTTCTCTCTGTCTCTCTATCTCTCTTTCTCCATCTCTCTGCCTCTCTCTGTCTTGGATTTCTCAATGCTCTAGAGTATACTTCACTCAACTTGTCTCATAAGCTGCTCTCTGTTACCAGATTCTAGGCTTCATGTCTACTGGCCTTTTTTTAGCCACATCAAACCCACTTTGCTAGGATACAATGCTTAGAAATACTCTATGAAAAAGGTAAACTGACATCTCAAGCCTTAGCCAATGGATGTGAGCCACCACAGCCCCAGTACCTAATAAAAGAGAGACAGAGTTTCTTAAAAATGATCTATTCTTTCAGCCCAGGTGTCAGGGACTAAAACACCCTCCTTTGTTACAGACACCTCATTGCTTTTAGGTTAGAAACTCCCAGATTACTGTCTGTCTAAGAAAGAAGTTGTTGTTCTTGCTATTGAGTTTTTAGTTGTGTCTGATTCTTCATGGTTCCATTTGGGGCTTTCTTGGCAAAGATGCTAGAGTTGTTTTTCATTTTCTTTTCCATTTCATTTTATAGATGAGGAAACTGAGACAAACTAGGTTAAGTAACTTGCTCAGGGCATCAAGATGAGTCTTCCTGACACCTGGCTTGGCATTCTATCCACTATGCCATCCAGTTGCCCCAAACCAAAAGGAGACTAGGTCTTTTTGCTTTCCACACATTTGAATCTTATCCCTTGTTTTATTATGGACATTGGCCAGAAGTGACTCTTCCAGGCTTGGGGTTATATTTTAGTCTGAGAAAAGCTTGACTGTATTAGGAACACAAATCAGAAAACAACAAAGAAACATTTTTGCATGTAAAATTGTTAAAGATAAGCAATGTGGTAGTCTTTTCTTTTAAATACTATTTTTTTCTCCTACTTTTCTATCCTGTCAAAATACTTCTAGCAGGCCAAAAATCTCAACATCGTGTTTGACTTAAGCTTGTTACTATCACATATATAGTCTTTAATTCCTTCCTATTCCACTTCTGAAATATATCTCAAACTTCTCACACACTTACTACTTCTAACTAGTACTAGTACTACCTAACATTTAAATAGGGCTTATTAAGTACTAGGTACTATGCTAAGTACTTTATAATTATTATCTCATTTGATCTTCACAGTAACCAAGTAATTGCAGGTGCTATTATTATGCCCATTTTACAGATGAGGATACTGAGTCAGATAAAGGCCAAGTGATTTACTGAGAGTCACAGAGCTAGGAAGTATCTGAAGATGGATTTGAACTTGAGTCTTCCTGACTCAAAGCCTAGCACTGTATACCTACCATGCTACCTGCTATCCTTACTGCATTCACACTTCTAATTATCCTAGTTCAGATACTTATTATCCCATTAATATTGCAATAATTTCCTAACCAATTTCTCTCTCAAGATTCTTTTTTCCTTTAATCCATTTTATATATCCCCATGAGATTAGTCTTATTTTATAAAATTCTCTTGTCACTCTGTTGCTCCAAAACCTTTTTATTCTTTCAGATGTTGATACCACCAGAGGCAAATTCCTTACTGAACTCCTTGTTGGATGTGGTTTCGAGCATCGACTCCCTACTTACCAAGGCTGAGCATATTCTCAAATATCTCCCTGAATTTCTTCAGTCACTAAAAAGTATTCCTTTGCTTGATATTCCTGCATTTCCACAGGTTTGTGTGTTGCATCTTGAGCTACTTTGAAAGTAGCTATAATTGATGTTTCTATTGGGTTTTCCAGGTTTTCAAGGACTGGTGCTCATATTAGATGAAGAAATATAAGAACCTAAAACTAGTCAACAAAGTTTGGTGCTAGAACATGAAAGAAGAATGGGTTGATTTTGAGCCATCATTTTCCCTCTAGACTGGATTTGTACAATACCATTAAAATCTCTGAAACGTAGATCCAAATTAATCCAGAGTTTGTGGTCATTAACTGGGCTCAGCTGGTATTTACTTTTGTATTATCTATGAAAAAAAATGATTCTTTGAGCAAATCAGCAGTATAAATGAGATTTCAAGAGAATGCTTAGATTAATTTAGAGAATAAATTATTTTCAAATATAGTGAAACAAGTGTTTGAAATGCCTATTTAGTACAAATAATGTCTATCTTGAAAAGTTGGCTTTGGAGTCAAAAAATATGGGCTCTAGTTCTAGATCTGACATATGTATAGCCATGTGACCCTGGAATTGTCACTTAAACTTTCAGCGCGCATGGGCAACTGTCTAAGATTTTGAACGAAAGAACAATTTCTTGATAAATATGTGTTCATTGGTTGATAGTTACAGGCCACCCATCACAATTTCACTCCATCCAAACCTTTCCAGATTTATTACTCATTACATCTGTTTAGTCAAATTGTGCTCCTGGTTCTTCCATGTTCCATCTATGTGTTTTTGCACAGGCTTTACTGAAGTCTATGATGCTCTCTCCCTTTTCACCTCTACTTTGCAGAGTTTTTAGTTTCCTACAAAGAAAGTTCCTGATTTACTGTATGTAATCTTTTCTTGTCTTCTCTCTTCTCCCCCTAATTGCACTTCATCTAGTTAATTAGCTAATTTTTTTATAGCATCTAGTGTGTACCAGATAGCTCACAATCTAATGGGGGAGACAATATGTAAACAACTATGCATAAACAAATTTACACAATAAATTAGAGATAATTTAATGTAATAAGCAGATATAATAATAATAATAAATAGAAGGAAGTCGTTATCATTAAGGAGGATAAAGAAAGGTTAGATTTTAGTTCACATGTGAAGGAAGCCAAGATAGCCAGGAGGCAGAGATGGAGAGAGACAGAGAATTCCAGACATGGGGGAACAGAATTGGGAAATGGAATTGGAATAGCTTGTAGGAGAAATAGCAAAGGAGGCCAGAACCACTGGATCATAAAGAATGTGGCTTGAAGAAAGGTGAAAAATTGGAAAGGCAGGAAAAGTCCAGGTAATGAAAAGCTTTAAAAGCCAAACAGGGATTTTATATTTGGTTCTGGAGTTAATAAGAAGCCACTGGAGTTTATTAAATTATTTTGGTGGGGGGAATGATATGATAAGATTTGTTTTCTTTGGAAGATCCAGTGGATAACTGAGTAGAAGATAGACTGAAATAGAGAGAGTTGAGTCAGAGATACTAACTACAGGTTATTACAAAGATAAGAGGTAATATTTCCATATCACTTACTATATGCTAGGTAGGTATCATGCTAAGCTCTTTAAAATTATTATCTCATTTCAGCCTCAAAACAACCTTGGGATTTAGGTAATACTATTTATTCCAATTTTAAAACACATGAGGAACTTGAAGCAAACAGAATTTGAATGAAATGCCCAGGGTTATGCAGCTCGTGTTTAAGGCTACGTATGAATTTGGGTCTTCCTGCCTCAAAACCTGGCACTCTTTTCACTACCATTTAGATGGCAGGGTATTAATAGATACTTAATAAATGGTTAAGCATTGATAATCACCATTAGAACTGGAAATTTTCACAGTGGGTCCCCAGTGACTATTATATATGTATATATATATTTATATATGTATATATGTGCTAATTATAAAGATAGTTAAGTACTTTAGAAGCACTTCTTTACAATCCAAAAAATGAATATTTTTATTACAGATGACTTTTTAGCTATTCATTAAATTATGCCCCCATTGGTCCAGATATGTGGTTGATTTCAATCTCTTTCACCTCAAGCCATGATAGATGTTTGACAAAATGGTAAATCGTACTTCTTGCACTGGAATTTTCACATGTTTATGATATTTTTGACAGGGCACATTGTCCTAGTTTTTTATTTTATTTTACTTTTTTACTTTTTAAACCCCTACTTTCTTTTTGTAAATTTAATTTAATTTAATTTAAAAAAATTATTTTGAATATTTCCCCATAGTTACATATTTCATGTTCTTTCCCTCTCCCCAAAGCCCCCTACACCCCTTAGCAGATACACAATTCCACTGGCAAACCCCTACTTTCTATCCTAGTAACAACTCTAAGGTAGAAGCACAAAGGTTGGGAAATGAGGTTAAGTGACTTGCCCAGATATGCATGACTAGGAAGTGTCTAAGGCTAGATTTAAACCCAAGTTTTTCTGACTCTAGGCCTGGCACTCTATCTGCTGTGCTACCTAGTTGCTCCCATGTTTTAAAAAAAATCAAAAAACATTTGGACAGAGAATACTGTGCTAGGTTCTTAGAATTACAAAATTTAGAAATAAAATTCTCCTTGGCCATACGTATTTAATAGTCTAATAGGTAGAAAATATTCCAACCCAAATAGCACTATTCAGCATTATAGGATAAACAAATTAAGGAGGTGCCAAGTTATGTACCAGATGAAATTGCTATAGTAAGGTGATCCCTGATTGACAGTTCATTAGTTCAATTTAATAAATAGTTTTGAAGAAGTAGAAAGATATAACAGATAAAGTGAAGACCTCAAAGCCAGAAAGACTTAAGTTCAGGTCCTGTCTTTGACACATATTATTAATGTGACCCTGGGCAAGTCATTTTACTTCTTTTTGCTTTAGGCAATACTCCAGTTACATTAGTAGGAAATATCTCTTTATCTGGGAGTTCCCTAGAGCAGTGAAATCTTATGTCTCCTCCCCTCTCTGTCTCTACTATTTGCAATTCTAGGGCCACAAAGATAAAAATGGAAAAACCTATGACCTCCAGGATCCCACACTCTGTGAGAAATATAGTATGTACACAGGCCAAAAAAAAAAGATGTACAGATTAAAAAATCAGGAGAACATAGCACTTACAGGTCTTGTGTAAGAGGTTGTACACCAGCTGTGCCTTGGAATATGTTAGGGGTTCAATAAAGTTTAGGTGAAGAGGGAGAACATTATAGGCACAAAAGCATAACAGAACATACAGGATCACTTGTGAAAAGGCAGAGGGAAAAGAGATGTTAAATGTGAAAATAAAGATGCATTTGGAGTAGATAGCATTTGACTTGGACTCTCAAGACATTGTAATTATCTTTTTTATGTTAACATAAAAACAGAAGATCCTAGCCTGAGTTCCATATCCCTGTTTTATGGACCTTTTCGGATGTGTTTAGATGGAAGAATGTCCATAGTCTTGGAATTTTGGGGAAGGGATTGTTGAAAACTAACCATTTCCCCTTGCTCTCATTCAATTTTTTTTTCTAGTTTCCACAAGATGTTCAGACTCGAAGTTCAACCTTTGGCTCTCTCCAGTCTGTGATGAAGATGGTTTGCAAAGAAGAAGCATCCTTCCTCAGCAACTCTAACATGTTCATTAACTTACCCAGAGTGAATGATCTCCTAGAGGATGACAAGAAAAAATTCAACATCCCCAAAGATTCAAGTAAGATAGATATCTGTTATTAGCAATTTTGATTAATATGAACTTGAGAGCACTCTATATACCCTTCTGGAGTTTGCAATACATGGTAATACATGGGAACAGTCATGGAGAATTCAGGGTCATCTCTACCCCAAGATGAAAACCTTTTAAAAGATGAGTTTGGTGATAAGCTGTGTTTCTATTTTCCAAGGACCAAACTAACTAAATTGAGAACAGGATGATACTTTTTTTTTTTTTTAACAAAAGTAAGTCATAGTGAAAAAAATAAGGAAGAGATCTGTTGCAGTATATATGTATATAAATACGTGAATATATTTATATATATTTCATGACTCCAAACTTAGAAGATTCAATTATAGAAATAATCATCAGTAGCATATGTTTATAGTGTTGTAGAATTACAATAATCAGATGTCTTCATCTTGTGATTATTCCTCATTTTTAAGCTTAGCTTTATTTGACTATAATTCATATTAATTTGCTTGCTGATATGTTTAATAGGGGGAAATGAGAGTAATGGATGCTTTTGTATGCACAGAGGATGTACCTGAAAATCTTGCTAAAGAAATATTCTAATCACCATGTTCCCTTTTATCAGAAGTGGCCCAACCCCCGAAAAAACATTCTAGTATATGCTGCAAATTTTGTAATACTTAGACCAACTTCAAATGAGAATGCCTATGCTGCTCAAAATTGTGTAACATAATGTTCCTCTTTGTTCATTATAAAAATGTTAGCCTTCTACTGGGTCTCTGGTTTCTGAGAGGCCATTGACTACTTGGATTGGCAATTGCTAGCCTTGCTAATAAACTGATTTGTGCTTGGGACACAAGCATGCTTTCTCTTTGTCTCTTAGTTATCATTGATTTTCAGATGTGACTATTGTTATAGAATAAGTAGGCAATTTGGTATAGGGAGGGATAAAGGGGATGATTAGGTTAAGGAGGAGGAATGAGGAGATTGCTGACCTTATGGAAAGGGATGAATGAGGTGGTATGTAGGAAGGTAAGGGAATGGAAGGGAATAAAAGGAGGGCAGCTCAAACAAGCTTATTCACTGAGGCTAGAGACAGAGGGTACTGGGAGGAACTAGGCTGGGTTCTTCAGGCAGGGAAAGTATCTCTATGATACAGGAGGAATTGGGCCAGTCAGAAATATTTAGGTCTGGCTGGAGGGTTTTCTCTTGTTAATTTCTAAGGTCCCTTTGAGGGAGGAGTCAAAGGCTCCTCCCTGTCAGTGTAACTGATGTCTGCAGGAAGTCTCAGCTGGGTACTTCCTGCCCAAGATGGATGCCTAGGTTTCCCTCAAGAAATAAAGAAAGTAATTTCTTCCCTCTTCAGCCTTTGCCTTAATATTCAATACAATGATTCACCAGAGGCTTTGTACAGGTAACAGAGGGATTTATTAATATCAGGGATAATCAGAGGGAAAGAGGGGTTTTAGGTTTTATAACTGCTGCTAGGGAGAAGTCTGGTGCTGGGGGATGGGTCACAGGAGAGGGTTAAATGGAGAGAGTCCGGCTCTTCCAGTCAGGAAGGTTTGACTTCCTTGAAATAAAGTATTTGTTGAATCACTAAAATAGGGGTGGCTTGCTTTAGGATGCTCTACTTGCCTACAGAAACTAAACCCAAGATTTCTAACCAATAAGCCTACCCTTCCTCCACGGGCCCAAAGGGAAATTCAGGGGAAATAGCAGGGATGTAGATGGAGAGATCAGGGAGAAGTCCAGAGAAATCAGACTAGGTCCAAATTCCCCAAAGACAATCAGCACAGGCCAATGCCGAAGCCAAAAGGCAAAAGCCCTTCAGTTGGAGCTTCAGCAATATTTATAGCCTCAGGCTCCAACTGTCTTTCTGAACATTCTAAAACCCCTAACTGCCAGGGCTGCTTACAGTTGAATTTGCAAAAGCAAAGGCTTAAGCTTGTAACCCTGCATTACACTATATATATCAGGGACTCAACCTAGAATCTGACAACTTTTTTTTTATAACTGTTTCAATATAATTACATTAGCTAACATTTATATGGCACTTACTATGTGCCATACACTATGCTAAGCATTGCACAGTAATTTTATTTAATCCTCAACAATCCTGAGGGAGTAGGTGCTATTGTTATTTCCATTTTACTGATGGAAAACTGAGGCAAATGAGAGTTAAGTGGCTCATTTGGGGTCACATAGTAGCAAAGTATCATAGGCTGGATTTAAACTCTAAACCTAGCACTTATCAACTGGACCACCTTTGCAGCCCTATGAATTTTGTTTTATGCTTTAAAAAAAACATATTTTGAATAAGGATCCATTAGCTTCACCAAATTGCCAGATGGGTTCATGATGCAAAAAAGAAGTCAGGTCTTGGTACATGTTAACTTGTATGGAAGAGAAGTCTGAAAGGAGAATATAGTTAATAATAAAAACTCATAATTTTATTTACAGTAAATGAAGTACATTACATCTTCTTTCTCAATTCTCACAACAATCCTGGGATACTAGTTACTGCAGCTGTTAATATATGTATTTTATAAATAAAGAAAACTGAGACTTGGAGAGGTTAAATAAACTAAACAATGCCCTTAGCTAATATGTGAGATATAGGATTTGAACTCATTTCCCTGCTCTTGAGGTCTAGGATTCTTCCCATTTTACCATACTTCCTTTGTTGGCTATTATGATAATAATTAACTAATTTACAAATGAAATTAATTTATATCTATTCCTACAAACTGTATGCTTCATTGCTTTGATAATGGCATATTTTCAGTTTTGGTTGAGGGTCATAGCTTTATCTTCCCCAAAGAGCTAAAAGGGGCCTAGAGTTCCTGGAAATGAATTAATGAATAAATTCTGGAGAAAAAAAGGTTGTTTTTGAACAATTTCCTGATCTATCAGTAGACAAGTTGGAAGTGGAAATATGGAACACAATTTAAGCCATCAAGATTTTACAGTCTTTTGGAAATGTATTATTGTTACTATTAGATGCTCTTTCACTTGCATCAAGAATCACCTTCTAACCAATGACTTCTTTTGTTAAAACAGCACCATTTTGCTTGAACCTTTATCAGGAAATTTTACAGTTTCCAAATGGAGCTTTGGTGTGGGCTTTTCTAAAGCCTTTATTGCATGGGAAGATATTATATGCACCCAACACTCCAGTGATAAATAAGGTTATGGAAAAGGTGAGTAAATAATGCATCAAAATTTAATGGAGAGTATTATATTGTTAATGATTACCCACCCATATTTGGGAAGAGAACTTTTCATGTTTAGTTCATAGTTGTGGTATGAAAAGGCTTGAATGTAATTGGATATAATATATACATTTATTGTTAAAAAATACTATAGACCTTTAATCCTTCAGGAAGCCAGATAATTCATTTTTAGAAACAAAAAACCTCTTATCTTCTGTCTATGCTGTTTGCTAAGTATTGATTCTAAGGCATAATAGCAGGAAGGGCTAGGCAATTGAGGTTAAATGACTTACCGAGGATCACATAGCTAGGAAGTCTCTGAGGTCGGATTTGAACTCAGGACCTCTAACTTCCAGGATTGGCAGTCTGTTATATCCATTTAACTATCCTAGGTGCCCCATTATTCACTTTTAGAAAGCCTTCATTATGGGAAAGAATGAGTTGATAGACCTCAAAAATTATCCTGTACATGTGCTTTTTTAATAGGTTATTGCCCTCAGGAGAATGTAAGCTCCATTAGGGAAAGGATTAGTTTTTATTTTGTCTTTATATTTCTCTTTATATCCCCAGATGCTTGAATAGTGACAAGAATACAGTAGATGTTTAATAAATATTTATTGAATTGAATTAAATGTAATAGGCATTTTGTAAGTGTCTATTGCATTAAATAAATTGTAATGATTGGAAATAGCTTGACAGATGCAATGATGCTAGAGGTTTCTACTATAAAAGGCATAAGAAACCAAGGGTAAAATGAGAGTTGTTTCACATTGTTCCAAAGGGGTCACTACTCTAAGAAGGCAAAGGAAGAGAAAACATCAGGGACTAGTTTCCCTGAGAACTAAGAAAAAAACAAACAAGTTGAAATCAAGACATGGTCTTAACTCTACGAGTAGGTAATAACCTGATATTTGAGCCCTGAGGCACCAACAGCCTGCAGTATAAGAGGTTAGGTTGAAATGAAGAAGACTAAAACAGTCACTGCACTTAAGGCAAGATGAAACGTAGTGAGCCTTCTTGTACTTAAAGGACTGATATTTGGTCTATTTGGTATTGATTGTTTGATCTATTATTTGGTGATTGAATTTACTATTTGATATTTTGTCACCATAAATATTTATACTTTATTCCATATAAATACTGAGATGACTCAGAGGTTTCTTGGCTTTCTAGTTCTGACATTATTTATGACCTTTTTCTATTATGCTAGACAATGAATAAATGCCAACTGTTACCTTATTTAGTAGAAAGGGAATAATTACATCTCTGATTTAATTTTTCTTGTAGAAGAAAAGATTTTAAAAATCCAAAAATATGGTCTTAAAATTCAGTGTTAAAAACAACGTACTGCATACTTTTATATGTATTTATATAAGCACATGAGCATTATACACACAGACACACATATATGCTTTGATTTCTCCTCCTTTCAATCCATTCTTTAAAAAAACAACCCTTACATTCTTAGAATCAGTACTATTTATTGGTTCCAAGGCAGAAGAATGGTAAAAATCTAGACAACTGGGATTAAGTAGCTTGTCCAAGATAACACAGCTAGGAAATATCTGAGATCATATTTGAACCCAGGACCTCCCATCTCTAAGCCTGGCTCTCAATTCATGGAACTACTGATCTGCCACCTCAATCCATTCTTCACATTACTGCTAGAATTGTTTTTGTTGTGCTGTTCTATCTGACTCTTTGTGATCCCTTTTGGTATTTTCTTGGCAAAGATACTGGATTGGTTTGTCATTTTCTTCTCTCAAATTACAGATGAGGAAACTGAGATAAACAGTTAAGTAACTTGCTCAGATCATACAGGTGGGAAATATCTGAGACTGGATTTGAACTTAGGAAGATAAATCTTCCTGACTCCATAACTTAGCTGCCTCCAAATCATATTCCTTATACCTAAATCTAGTCATACGAACATTCTGCTCTGAAATTTTCATTTGATCCAATAAAATTCCTTTATCTGGTATTCAAGAGATTTTATATTCCAATACTTACCCTTCTAGTCTCTTTACACATTATTCCTCTGTTTACCAGGTTTCTCTGTTTTCTTAGTTGCAATCGTTCCTTTTCCTGGAATGTCCTTTATCCCTTTTTGTCAGTTGAATTTTTTCCCATTTTTTAAACCTATATTCAAGCTCCATCTCCTCCATGAGGTCTTCCTTGTTTCTATGCGACAGTTTGCTGCTTTATTTTGTACTCTTCTAGTATATGATATATATGGATCTGTGTGCATAAACATATAGATGTATAATTTGTGTGTTTCTGTATACATACATTTTCATATCTTTATACATATGTGTATGCATGTGTATGCACCAGCTGCTCTGCAAAGGTTAGTACAGAAGGAGTTAATCTATGTTTGATTAAAGTGATATTTTTTTTCTTCTTTCCTCCTATGGTTGCTGCAGCACATCTCTGAAATTAGAGCCAGAAGGCTTTCACACCTTGTGACATCAGTTCAGTGAGGTGGTGCATTTGCCTCAGCATACTTGGAGTTGTGTTTAAATAGCTGCAATCTTTATCTGTAAAAAGGGGCACTTGCCAAAACATTGGACTCTGCACAATGAAATAACATTTGATTAAATATATCCTGGGGGTTAACAACTTTGTTGGGATGTGGGAGATTGCTGTGATGATGGATCATTGTTTTTGAAGCTAGGCCTGCTGGGATCTGCTGCTTTGGACGGTTTCTGCATAAGTATAATTTAGGTCCAGTTTCTTGAACTTAAAAAAAATATTTAACTTTTGACTTCTCTGAATTTTTCCTTATTCAGTATATCTAAATTTTTAGGGGTATGTATTATGAAGTTTAAAAGAGATTTAGATAAGAGTAATGAAAGTTTACTATTAAGTAAGTCATATTTGCTTAATTCCATGTTACAAAATAAGAGATCTTTTCCTTTTTTCCTTGTGTTTCATGAACCTGTTTGAAAGTCTAGTGAAGCCTACTCAGATCTCCTGCTCAGAATAATGTTCTTAAATAATTGACAACATGGCCAAATTTTAAAGAGATGTTAATGAAAATGAAGACATGATTTTTTCCTCATTTAAATTTACAAATCCCCTGAAATATATAGACCCCAAGTTAAGGCCCCCTATTCTAAATTTTTTTGTGACTTAAGAGTCCTGACTAGTATTTATTTTTCTTTTATTCTTAGCAGAGGGACTTTTACCACAACCTTTAAAGTATGACTTGGAATTTCTATAACAGATATCATTGTAATGAACTTCACACTCTCTTTTTTGAGGTAGATGGCAAAATTTTAAACATATTAGATGTTGACTTAATGATCAGCAATTTTATCTATATGGAATATCTCAGTTGATTCATATTAGAACCCCTCCACTTTTTTATTTCTTCATTCTCTTCTTAAAGGTCCTCAACGTTGTCTTATATTTGTTTTTGTGTATAGTCCCTCATTTCCCTCTCTTGCTCTTCATGAGTGTCTATGGCTAAATACATTTAAACCTAATGGTCAATTTCTATTCAAATATGAATTTTACTAGACAACGTCCAAGGCCCATTTAAATTCTGAGATTTGTTGATGAACCTTTCTGACCTTAGAATCTAGGACTTTTCCTTGGACAACAGATATGTGGTGCATTGCCTGGCCAATACTTAAGGTCTTTACAACTTGCTAGGACCTAACAGAGATGGATCTTACTGCCATAGACTTTGAAATTCCTAGGTATACTCCATGTCACAACGAGGCATTGGAGAAGGACGTTAATTGAGAATTTAGAGGTTCATAACTTTTGTTTTATAATCAACTCACTCTAGAAAAAAGTACTAGAAACTGACCATAATCTATTTTGTGAAGTAATATGTGAGATTCATGAAGAACCTTGTGGTATACCAAGTTCTTTCACATAAATTATACTCTATGCTATGTGATTTCATTGATGGAGGTATTCCTTTTAATGATACAAATTGCAACTTATCCATGACTTCATATTCTAGTCATTTTTGTCCATAACTTTCAAGGATCTTTTATAGAAGGGGAATGGCAGCAAGCCTACTTTGAAATCTATTTGGATAAATGTTTGAGAGGGAATTTACTTTGATTAAATTTAATTGCCATCCATACAGTACTTGAACAATAATTCTTCTTACAGTATCCTAGACAAGTGGTCATCCATCCTTTGTTTGAAGATCTCCAGTGATAGGTCACTTTCTGACTGCTAGGACAGTTCATCCTACTTTGGAAAAAAGACAATCATTACAAAATTTTCCCTTATTTTGAGATGAAATCCACATTTGGGCATTTTTCTGTTTGCTCTTAGATTTGATCTCTGGGGGCTAGTCAGAACAACTCCAATTTCTTTTCTATAACAGCAGCCCTTCCAATAACTTGAAGAAGGCTGTCATGTTGACTTTAACCTTTTAGGGTAAATACCCTCTAGTTCCTTCAATCAATTCTTATGGGCCATATTTTCTAATCTTTTTTTCCATCCTGGATTTTCCTGCTTTGGATCTCTTCCAGTTATTATTGTTCTTTCTAAGGTGTAGTGTACAGGACTGAACATAATCTTCTATAAGTGGTTGATCTGGGAAAAGTACTGGAACTATTACTTCATCTGTTCTGAAACCAGTATTTCTTTTAGTGCAACCTAAGATCATATTAGCCTCAATTAGAGAGTCTCTAATAGTCTCAGACTTATCACTCCCAGACAATGGGTGAAGCACCTTCTTTAGTATTATTTTTGAGACTATTATATGTTCCCTAAGTATCTTCTGGAAAGATCATAGATATAGTACAGAATAAAAAGTTTTTAGGAAGTTTCCCAGATGTGTAAGGATCTTTAGCTATGCAGCAAACCTACTTTAGAATCTAATTGGATAAAAGTTTGAGAGTTAGAAGGATATACTTTGATTAATTTTATTTATCTTCTGCCATCTGGGAGTATTTGTTAGTCAGCCAAAAAAGTTAGCCAGGAATTAACATTTTTATAAAACATACTATCATGGGGTCAGTACTTGCCTGAATAATGATTTCCAAACTCATAAAGAAATAGAAGTGATTATCTATAAATCAATTCTTGGAGGTTATTGTCTTAACAACCTAGTTTGGTGGCCCCGTGAATGTGGGTTGTAATTTAAAGAGACTAAACTATGGCCAGTTATCTTACCAGATTTCTTTAGGAGCAAAGAAGTATATTCAGCAAATTGTGTTTGGTTTTTAGATTTGTCAGCCATAATGTTCTAGCTTTAGACCAGGGTCAATAAAATCATCAGGACATTGCTTTATTAAGGAATTTTAGTGTTGGTTCATAGTTTTAGGAATCCTGATGATGGGAATCTTGGGATGAAAGTTGGTGAAGGTGTGGTCATACTCAGCAGCAGAGATCATTGGGATTGGTGCCAATAAGGGAATAAGATTATGTTACATGGTGAAAGCTGACTGAGGATCAGTTAAGAGGCCAATGTAAGTGTGGTAAAAGTTCAGAATTTTAAATAACCCTTGGATTTTTAGTCTCTGGAGTTATTACTATCTTGATGTGTGATTATTAGGAAAGCATTTCTTAAAAATATATACCTGATATTTAAATGCCCAGGCCTCATTAATTGGCTAATCATTGGCTGGGAAAGTTGTTAGATATTTTTATCAAAGCAAGTTATCTCATTTTTGAATTATGGGCATTAAAGAGATACTTCTTTATAAAGATCAAAGCAAAAGAATCCTAGAATCTCAGAGTTGGACCTTAGAGGTCATTTACTCTAAGTTGTTCATTAGCAAAACTATACAATATTCCAAAGTAGTAGTCATACAGTCTTTGCTTAAGGGCCACCAATAAATGGAGACTTTTTCTCTCTCTCCTGTGGCAGCTCATTCCATTTTATTTTATTTTATTTTGTTTTATTATTTAAATGGTTATTCCTAATGTTTACAAAACCAAACTAAATAAGTATTTCCATATATAAAGGAAAAGAAACTATTCTACAACTGAAATAATAAATATCCTATGTGTTTTCCTTACTTTTCTTGACATCTACATAAAAGATCTTGTCCTAACCTCCCTACCCTCCCTGGATCACATAGGATATAGTCAAGGAGGCCAACATGTTTATATATAAATTAAGTCTTTCATGTTTTATCTTTCTGATCTTTTTATGTAGTTAAACCTTCTCAGCTTATTCTTCCAGTATTAGTTCTGTGCCTGTGTATAATGTTCTCATGGTTCTACTCATTTCATTGTTCATTATTAAATTTTCAAAAATCTTTGATTGTTAAGCAGTTTCCCCTTAAATTGAACTTGTTGATAACTGATCCATTATTTCTAATTCCTTCTTTGGAGGGGGTTGGCAAGACAGAATAATTCTAATCATTCTTGTACCTGATAGCTCTTCAAATACTTGAAAAAAGCTATGTGTCTTTTAAGTCTTCTCTTGCTTAGGATTATAAGAGGGCGATTTTAGGGGATGGGACTAGATGGTTCAGATAGGGCCAGTAGCAGAAGATTACTGGTTTGGGAAGGCCAACCAAGCCCAGTGCATGCAGAACCAGACACTGAGATGACATACAAAGACCACTCAGTAACAGGGATGGATGGGTTATTTATTTTAACAGGGAAAGATTAATTGGATTTTGAGTAACCCTAATCTAATATCAACTACCTAAACCTCCCCCCAGATATAAAGTTGTTCCCTTGCAGGAAGTCTTCAGAGTAATTCCCTACACTAATCTCCCTAACTTTCTAATAGATCCCAGTCCTTAAAATGGATAAACCTCCACAAAACCCCCTTTAGATGGTAATAGAGAAGTGGTCTGTGGCAGGTTATCTGGGCCCAGAGAAAAGATCTTGGAACCAGAAGGATCTTATAGAGAGCTGGTCCAAAAGACTCAGGATCACACCAGGAACTCAGTAGATCACAGTAAGTAGCAGGTAAGGAAGTAGGATGGGAGATTAAAGCAATACAGCTACCAAAGGAAGGAGCCAGTCTTTTCAAGGCCAAACTAGAGAGAGACAGTTTGAACCCTCATTAATTGCCTGAACCCCCTTACTTCCAACATTCCAGAATCCTTATCCTCCTGCCACTCTCCCTTGTAGATTTGACATATTACAGTCCTCTTCCTTATAACAGGATGAACATGCCCAGTTGATATAGTCAACTGTGAGATATAACCATTTTACTCTCCTGGTTACCTTATTCTTGAAATATCCCATAGGACAATTTCTTTCCTAAATATAGTGTCTGGTACCCCAGATATTGCTTAATCAGGGCAGAATATAATTGAGCTATTGTCTAGTCATCATGATTCTCTTGATGTAGACTAATGTAGACTAAGAGGTCATTATGTTGACTCATTGACCTTTTAGTGTACTAAAACCTAAATGATTGCTAAGGTTCTTTCAAATGCTAGAGTTGAATGAAATTCTTCTTCTTATATAAGTAAAGCAAGAAGGTATCTCAAGAATTTATATACCATTAGTAGTCAGTAATGCTTTACTATTTAATTAAATAAGATCACTTTTTCCATAATTTTCCTTCTTATGTTAATCAATGATGTCTTCATAAAAATGGATCACGTAGCATTAGTGCTAATAATAAAAATTCTTTCATTTGTAGCAGGGGTTAAGGTAGGCTTTTTGGTGGTTGACAGCAGTGGCTTACAGGTCAGTCCAAGTGTTGGTTTACTTCTTCTGGGAAGCGGGGAAGACGTTTTTAAGAGCCTTACCTATCCTGCTTCCCTACTTGTGGTGATAGTGATGATGGGCATCATGGTGATGAGAGTCTTTGGGTGAGACTTAGGGAATACTGTCCTACTATGCAATAGGGATCATTATTATTGAAGCAATTGAAGGTATGGGTTGTGCTGCAAGTGCAGACTAGTGGATGGCCTCAAACCACCATATCAATAGTCTTTGATAGGCATAGGGATAGAGGTCTCTGAATTTTTGTGAGGAGGAAGGATGCTTCTCTTCAGAGGAAGCATACCTTCATCTGTTACTGCCCTGGCACGCAACATTAATATCCTTGTCCTAGTTAGAATTCTGTAATCTAGCCCTTTTTTGGTTTCAAAAGCACTTTACAAATATTATCTCATTTATTCCTTATAACAAGTGTATGAAGTTGGTAGTATAAGAACTATTGTTTCCATTTAACAGGTGAGGAAATGAAGGGTTTTAGATGTTAAATGATTTGCCTGTGGCAGTACAGCTAGTTATTATCAGATGGAAATTCAACTGTGCCTTCCTTGACCCCAAGTTCAGCTGTTTTCCCACTATGTGATATCCTCACCTATCTACAGAATTCTCACTTTAAAGAGCATCTTATGGGGGAAAAATTACAACTACTTGGAGCAAATGGCAAATCAGGTTCTATATAGGTAGAGTTAAATACAAGGTTATAGTTGAGGATGGAATAGAAGGCATTTAAATACATAATATATGTTCATCAAATAACTTGAAAGAAAAGGAAAATGTTTGTATGATATTTATCAGGGAATAAACAACTTCTAAAACTAAAGGAGTCAATATGAAGTCACTGTCCATAGACATAACCAGTGTGCTGGAAGCACAGATCTAGAACATACATAATTTTTAATATTTACACTGTGTGGAGGGTCCTGGGCAAGATCTCAAAATAGACTTGTGCCTTACCAAGGGAGATCAACAGTCGATAATATAATTCATAGCTATCAGGGCTCCAAACACAGGCATCTTAATCAGTGAGCTGAAAGAGTACCTCCACTAGCCCAGACTGTGAGAATTATAATATTAGAAGGTCTGACAAGATATATATTTAAAAAAATCACAACTCAGCTAAACATCTCCTGGAAAAAAGTAATTATATTATACAGATGGACTTGCACGATTTTATTCCCTACGTGCTAGCTTTTTCCTCTGAGACCACAGCTCCAGCCCTATGAAAGCACAAAGCTATTCCTAGGAATGATAACAAAGAGCCTGCTAGGATTATTTGTATGGCATTTTATTATTTACTCCTTGGTTTGTTCTTCTCTCACCCCTTATTCTTCCAGAGAATATTTATACTGGAGCTCCTATTATTAATCTGAAATACTTTTCTTTTTCTTTTGAGGGGGTCATTTTCACTTTTATTGATGCATTTTGTTTTTATGTCACTTGTGTTTATATATTACTTCTACTTCTTTAGAGGTCTCTTGTAATAAAATAAAACAGGTAAGTAAAAGTATATAGTGGACCAATATGAAAATGCATACAATAGGTCACATCTATAATATTCCCCCATTTCTCTTTTACAAATGAAAAAAATTAATTTTTTCTCCCTCTTATTCCCCACTCCACTGAAAAGAAAAGGAAAAAAAGATTGTAACAAATATGTTAATCAAGGAAAACAGATCTTCCTATCTGGCCACAGCATGCATACATACATATGTGTATGTATATGTATAAACACATTTATGCCTCATTTTGCACCCCAAATCCATCACTTCTGTGTCATAGATAGCATAAAGTATCTTTCACAAGACAGCTGCTAATATTACCCGTTCTTTGACTCTTATCATTGCACAGTGAGTCAAGGGAAGTATGAGGAATTGCAGTAGGAAAGGAAAGAGGGGGAACCTTTGAGATTTTATTCTTCCTTTTTCATATTTCTGTCCCAAATAGCCTGGCTGATTCCTTATCTGATCTGGGGAATGATGTGCATCATAGCATTCTAAAACTCTTGTTCTCTCCTACATCTGAAGCCTGAAGCTGCATTTGTATGTCTTCCTTTTACTTCCCTACTTTTAGAGGGTGAGAACAACATATTCTTTTGCTTTACCTGGATGTAGTAGATACCTTGATATGAGGCCCATAGGCTATTGTTCCTACATTGTGATGAGTGAGGGGCCACAGCACACACTCAGGATAATTACAATTATTCTCTCTCAATGCCCATCCTATAAAAGAGACAGTGTGTCCTAGTAGAAAGTGCCCCTGGTGCTTTGAAAAAATAGTTTACATTTGTGTACCTCAACAATTATCATCCTTTTTAGTCCTCAATCAACTTTTCCAGGCAGGTAATATTATTATCATCATCCTTTAGAGGAGGAAATGGGCTGAGAAAATTAAGTGATTTGCTAAGAGTCACAAAGAGTGAATCTCAGGTGTTTTGAACCCAGATATTCTACACTACAGGTTCAGGTTACATCCACTATATTAAGTTGCTTACCTTAATACAAGTCTAAGCTCTGCTACTTACTAGCCATAGACCCTGGGCAAATCATTCGACTTCTCTGAACCCCAGTTTCGTCAACTAGTAAATGAGAATGTTGGCCAAATAATCCCCAAGGTTACTTTTAGCAGGAAGAACCAATGATCTTATAAAATATCTTCTAACTGGTTCCTTCCTCCAGGGAAAACAGAGTATCTATGAAACTATTATCAAAAGTAGGCATTTGTTAGCTGGGAGAGGAGTCAAGGCCCCTTTCCTCTCTTTTTGCCCTTTCCTGTTACTTTTTTGGGTGAATTAATTTTTATTTAAGAGGCCATAGAGAGTAGAGGCAGAAGGAATGGGCCACATAGGATAGAGGTTAGTGATAGAAAGATTAGTAGTATCGTGGTTATCACATCAAATTGGTGGACCAAATATCCTAGTCTAGGAGATTTCTAGGAAGATTGTGCTTTTAAATCAGCCAATTACCTAGCATTTATTAAGCACCAATAATGTGCCTGACACTGTGAGAGGCTCTAGTGACACAGACAAAATTAGACAATTTGTATCTGAAAGCCAACTTGGGTTGGATTGTAGAATGGAGAAAGTAGAGTGATGGTCATTTAAATGTAAATTGATGTATATTTAATTAAAAGAAAGGAATTGAACATTCAGTAATCTTATCTGTAATGCTATAATAATAGGTATCCTGCAATTTAAAGATTGCAAAGCACTTTTTAGACCTTTTATATACATTATTCCATTTGAGTCTCACATCTCTCCTCTCTAGAAGGTACTATGGTTATTTTCCACTTCCTTTTAGAGATGAAGAAATAAATTCAGAGAGGTTGAGTGATTTCCCCAAGGTCACACAGAGAGCGAGTGTTGAGATAGAATTCAAACCCAGGCCTTCAGTTCCCTAAGACCAGCGCCTTACCTATTGTGCTAGATTGCGTCTTTGGTGAGATACATATAATCATAATTATCAGATAAAGACTTCTCTGTTATGAGTAATATTATCTTTCCTCTTCAGTGGCTTGCAGTATATTAGAGGAGATAAGACTTGTTTATGAATTACTCAGATGATTTTGAAAATTCAATTCAAAATGATACAGCACTTTATAATTTCTAAAGTGATTTTTATACATTATTGAATTTTATTTTCACAATAACCTCTGGAAGTAGGTAGTGCAAGTTTTATTTTCCCTCATTTTATGTGAAATTTTATTATTTATTATTTTTATTTATTTTATGCAAAACCAAGTAGTAACACAGGAACCTTTAGTGGCAAAACTGGGAATTAAACTTAGTTCTTCAGACTCCAGTTCCCTTATTTTGTTTTTTTCACTTCTCTGTTGTTGTGGAAAGACAGAAAAAAGAAATAAGACTTTCTGGTTAGGGTGATAAAGGAGAATTTCATGAAGGAGATGGTATCTGGTTTGGGTCTTGAAGAATGGGTATTATTTTGGTAGCAATGGTAAGTAGAAGGACATTTGAAGTGTAGAGATTGCCAGGCAAAATGTGAATGTGAAGAATATATAAGGAACTATGAGTGCATTAGCTAACATAGGTTTGATGTTCCTACAGAAGAGCAGAGGGATATATTGATGGAAATGGGAGTTTGGGTCATATCAAAGAAAGCTTTGAATGCCAGACAAAGAAATCTTTTCTATGATAGTCTCTGAGGAGCCTTTGAAGATGTTTGAGCATAAAAGTGACACCTTAGGAAGTATGGAAGACAGGGCGGTAGCATTATAAGGATAATGTTTTTGGAATCATAAAACTGGATTCAAATTTTGGCTCAGCTATTTATTGTTTGTGTCCCTTTTGCCAACATTTCTCTACATTTCAGTTTCTTTATTTGTAAAAGGAGGCTGGGGGAAGTGGGCCAGATTACATTTAGTTTAACAAAAAAACTTATTAACTATCTGAGAGGCATTCTAGAATAGTGGGTAAAGAGCTGGCCTCTGAATTCTTCCCAACCTAAGATTACCTTCTATCTCTGACACATACTGGCTTGGTGATTGTAGGCAATTCATTTAAACTCAGTATTCTAGAGAGCTGTCTGAGTATAAATTATGGAGAAGAGACTTACCTTATATGTAAATTCCCTCTAACAGTAAAACCCAGATTCCTTCCCGATTCCTTATTAAGAACATACTGCATGTAAGGCATGAATGGATCGAAGACACAAATGAGATTGTTTATAGCGTGAAAGAGCAAATAGTCTACTGAATTCTTTGGTCTTGTACAGCTCCAAATCTGATTATTTTATGAAAAGTGTAATACTAGCAGCATGCAGGGTATTTGGAGAAGGAAGAACTAGAAAGTGATTATGAAAGTCTAGTTATGAGTTAATTAAAAAAAGAGTAGCTGAGCACATAGAAATGAGAGGCATTAGAAACACATACAGGATATGTGCTGGGAATCCATTAACATATTAAGTCTGGAATTCTAGAATAAGATGCACTACCATGTACTGGAAAGAGAACTGCAACTGGAGTTAGAAGGTCTTTGTTTAAATCTGGGCTCTTTTACTTAGTTTTTGTTACTTTGGACAAGTTATTTGACCTTTCTTAATTTCAGTTTTGTTATTTGTCAAATGAGAAGGTTGAGCTAGATTATCTATAATATTTCTTCAAACTTTAGGTCCTAGGGCAAAATAAAAGGAAGAAGAGAATTAGTGATTTTAAGGAAATAAATGACATGAGATGAGGTAGAGCGAAAGTAGGGAGAACACTAAAACCAAGTGAAACATTTAAGATGATTCCTAAGTTTTGAGCCTGGAAAAATTAGGAGGAGGAGCTGGTTTGCTGGATTATATTTAGTTTCATTTTAATAATGCTATATTTGAAATGTCCAGTGTGACATTGAAGTTAGAATGTTCAGTCAGCAATTAGAAATGGGGGACTGGAGCTTAGGAGAGAGGTAATGATTTATTAAGCAAATTAAGGAATCATCTGCCTAGAGGGAATAGTTTCATTAGTAAAAGTGTACAAGACCTCTGAGGGAAGAGAATGAGCAGAGCTGGGTCTAATACAATTCTCCCTTGCTATGTCATTTTCATTTAAAATATTCATCATTTATATTGAACATTTCTCTTGATGTGGCATTGCCATCAACAGATTCATAAAGTACCAGATCTTTCCAAATATCACCTTCAACAACATATCATACATATGTAATCTGATGAACATCTTTAACTACATCTGTTGTCTCATCTACTTACAATGAACAATAAGATTTTAGTTTCTCAGTTAATTGATCACACAGGTCTTCAGACAGATGGGCAATTCTCAGCAGAGTGTTTGCAAGTGGAATTATTTGAAACTGTTTTGCATACAATTCACAAAGCATCTTTTAAACCCTATCAATACATGTAGCTAGAACCATCCATTGTACTACTGAATTAATCTTCTTGTACGGAGCAATTCTTTAAGTAACCTTATCAAGTACAAGCAATTCCTTTAGTGCCCCAGACTTTTCTTAAAGTTTATTTTTGCTTATTAAAAATTCTATTTTTTTCTGGGAAAAATGCTCTTTTTGTCAACATATTATGTATATGCATTTAAAAGACATCATTTCATTATATTAAGTCTCACAATATAAGTAGAGTGGATAGAGTGCTGGGCATAGAATTAGGAAGATGCTTCCTGAGTTCAAATCTAGTCTCAGGTGCTTACTGGCTGTGTGACCCTGGACAAGCTACTTCATCCTGTTTGACAGTTTTACAAAATTTGCTAGGCAAATCCGGAGGCTGTGATTGGTTCTTGTGAAGTGAGGGAGAGACAGGAAGTGACTTGGAAAAAGGGATATAAAATGCCAAGCCCAAGGACTGATTCATTCATTCTGTGTTCGTGAGAGGGGCTGAAGAGACTCTTGGAGGCAGTCACTTTTTCCTGGACTCATCCTTGACTGGAGCTTTCTGCCCTGGAGAGGCTTGCTGGGTGAGTGCCTGGAGCTGAAGGAAGAGACTTTAGTTGGTGGACTTCTGGCTGAAGACTACAATGACTTCCACAGGGAGATCGGGAATTGAGGGAGCCCTTACAGAGTGCTGAGCTGGACTTCCCCAGAGCAACACTTAGAGTGGTAGTCTAAACAATTCTCCACCTTCTTCCTACATTTCCCACTTTAATATCTCTACCTTGTTGTAAATAAAACTGCTAACAGTCATTTGGACTTAAGGGCTAATATTTTATAATTGGAGACCACAATAATTTTTTAATGTCATAAATATTTTGTCAAACCAACTTTTTGCCCTTACACACATCACCTATCATGAAATATTGGATTATATACCTTTAGATATTAAAGATCAGGCATCACCAATTTCAAATTTCCTTTGTTTTTCAGTTAGTTTTGGTTGTGCCCAACTTTGTGATCCCATTTTGGGGTTTTCTTGACAAAAATAGTGGAGTAATTTTCCATTTCCTTCTTTAGTTCATTTTACAGATGAGGAAAGTGAGGCAGACAGAGTTAAGGGATTTGCTCAGGATCACACAGCTAGGAAGTGTCTGAGGTTAGATTTGGAATCAGGAAGATGAGTCTTTCCACCATGCCACCTAGTTTGCCTTTGAGAATGTCCTAAATGTTATCTATTTTAGAGCTAAGAAAGGACCTATAGAGATCTCTTGGTCTTAAAAAAAGGTAAAGTGGTAACATCTTAATTGTACTGATGATACCAATTCATATAACTTTAGAGTTGTAAGAGAATCTAGAAGCCATCTCATCCAGCCCATACTTGTACCCTTTAGTGATATCTCTTACATAGTCATTCTTCTTTGATTTCAACATATCTATAGTTTAATTGCTCTGGCCAAAAAGATGACTTGACCAAAGTCACATGGCCAATGGAGGGAGATTCTAGAACCTAGATCTGATGTCTGCTAGTACAATATTTTTTCCCTTAGATTATAATTCTGCTCCTTGGTTTGGTGAACTAAAGAGGAAATAGAATGTCTGCAAATTACAACATGACCTTAACTTCAGGAACTCCTAGAATAATGACTTGTGGGCTTCAGTGGTTCTTTAGTGTCTCTGGGACAAACTACAAATACTTCCGGTGGACATTTAATGTCCTGTACATCTGGTTCCATCTTATTTTTCCAGATTTTTTCATGACTCATAAATGGCTTACTTGCCATTCCCCTTCCATGACATTCCATCTCCTCTTCCTTTCTGTAGGTGACAAATCTGTGACTCAAATGCTCTCCTTCACTTCCTGGGAAAGCCTAATTCCATCCAAGACTTTTTTCAAGTGCTAATGCTTTATGGGATCTTTCTTGACCCATCTCTCCCCTCTCTCACATTTATTAGCATTCTCCTTTGATATTATTTCAACTATTTTGCATATATTTTTATTACAGATACAGTATGATGTATTTATTATTTAGAGAGCAGGCTTTGGAGTCAGGAAAACCTGGTTTCAAGCCCCACTTATGACACATAACTGCATGATTCTAGGCAAAATTACTTAACTTCTCAGCATCACAGGCAAATCTGAACATGTATCCATCTGCCTCGGGAGAGAGTTCTTTATCAGGATCTTAAAAGTGATGGCAGAGGTCCAGAGCTCCTTCTCCCCACAAATCTATTTATTTATCCGCATACATATCATTTCTCCCCCCATAGAATAAAAACTCTTTGAGAGGAGAGGCTGTTTTCACATTTATTTTTAAGTGCCCTGTACCTGCAAGGGCTTGGCATGTAATTGGTACTTAAAAAGCTTGTTGAATTGAACGGGTATTTGGGGGGGGCATGTTTTTGTGGATACAAGACAGAATTGTTTTTATTCTAAACAAATTGTTTATAGAATCAAGTTACCTACCTTTTCTGAACCAGAAGAGCCCATGATTGCAATAAGATGACCAATTTCGTTTTTCAGGTCCTGAATATCCAGTCTTTATTAGTAGATCATTCTGTTAAATTAAGCAAACAAATTAGAATTATTACAATTGTTCCATCTGAGCACTGACTTTACTTTTTTCCATTTGAAAACTGCTGACATTTTACAATGGTTTTATCAGAGACTGAGACAGCACAATAGATGTGCTGTCTTAGTTGGCCTCAAAAGAACTCCATCAACTCATGGATCTTAAAAAATAAAAATACACGTCAGACTCAATTATCACAAAATAGCTGGCTTGATTAGAAAACAAGAAGCTTCTCTATTATCAATGTAGATTTAGAGGATGGAGTAATATGACAGAGTTTGTTCTATATACTTTTGGTAAGTCAGAAAAAAGTCTCAAATATTGGCAAATACAGTGAATCCTTTGAAATTATAATAGTTTAATCATTAGGCTGCCCCTCTGGGAACTGGTCATCCTTGTTTTTATTCCTGATCTTTTCCATGACTTGCGATATGACAGTAGACATAAAGAATAATTTCTCAACATTTATGTTAACCAAGTGCTGGAGTTGGTTATGGATTTCAGGGCTTGTTATTATGCTTCCTATTCTCTCCCATTACCATGTCTTACCTAGCAAAGGTCATGATTTCAAGAAAAAGGTCAGTTACCTTGAGTGATTGAGATATTTCCCATTTTATAATGACCCTCAGGTAGCTCCATGGCAATATTTATATATGTAAATACATATATATATTCTTTAGTTGTTATACATCATGAGAGAATAGATATTGAAAGAAAACAATAAGCTGCATTTATTTTTTAGCAAAGCATCAAGAAGACTTTAAATCAATTGTTTTGCTAAAACTTTTATTTAACTTTTACTTTTTGTCTAAGTGGTATGATATTTTCTCTTTCTTTTGAATTATCATACAAATAGATAATGTTGAATTATATGCACCTCATTTTTAAGTTTTCTTTTCTCATGACTTCCCTAAAATTATACAAATAATAGGGGAGCATTAAGATTAGATTGTATATTATTACAAACCAGACAGAAAAGCTTGAATGCTGATTTATTGAAGGTTGATGAACAGTTTAATCTATTTTCTCAAGGCTCAAGAGCTAAGGGAAATATGCAGTCTACAGTCAAGGATCTTTGGGTTGTGACCATAAAGTCAAGAAGACAGTAGAGTATGGTGAAAGACAGGACTGGGATTCAAATCCTATTTCTGATAGTTTTCTAACTATATAACCTTGTCAAATCCCTTAATGTCCCTGGCTAAGTGAAGAATTGGTCTAGGTGGACTCTGAGATCTCTTTCCGCTCTAAAGCTATAATCCTATCGTAACTTGTGTTCAAATATTGTCTTAGACTTTTACCAGGGTTATAATCCTCAGGTTCTCTATCCATAAAATGGAGACAAACATGGGGCTGCTATGAGATAAAATATACTGTTTATATTTCTCCCCATAATTTAAAGGGTGTAATGTCCCAAACAGACTCCCCCTACAAAGACTCTTCTCCAATAATACAAAAAAATCCATGAGTTCTTCTAATAGGGAAACCCTAAAAATGGAAATCACTCATTGAAATAAATATTCTCCCTAAAATAGTCTAACAAATGGAGCTTTTACCCATATGTTATGGCTAGCAGGTAAACTACTTTGCAGAACTTAAAGTATGTCAACTATGACTATGGAGTTCTTTTAGGCTTTATAATCCTTGCTAACTGAAATCTTTTCTTACTCACAGGAAGAGATCTATACCAGGTGGCACTATGATTTCTCACTGGTAAATAAACACCTGGCAAAGCCCTCTACTAAAATATTTTTCTCAGAGAAAAGAGGGCCAGTTTTCTGCATGAGCTTCATAGTATATCAGGTTTGACATGGTCAAATGCATACTCAGAGTGCTGGACCTCAATTACTAGTTGAATTCTCTAGAGCATCCTGAGAACCTTCTTTTGTCTGCATGGAATAGTGATAGATTTGGGATTGTTGTATCTCCCAGCCACTGCGCCAGATGTGAGCTATTGTTCTCAATCCTCAAACCATCTGGAGATGATTACTTGAGTTATCCAGACTAGATTAATTTATCTTTTACTATCTAGTACCTGGGTTGACCAATATGAGTTTCAGGCATATGAGGCAGTGAGGTGGTGCAGTGGACACAGTGCTAGGCTTAGAGTCAGGAAGACTCATCTCCCTGAAATCAAATGTGGTCTCAGACACTTACTAGCTGTGTGACCCTGAGAAAATCAGTTAATTCTGTTTCTCTCAGATCCTCATCTCTAAAATGGACTGGGAAATGGGAAAAAAAAGACGAATCACTCCACTATTTTTGCCAAGAAAAGGCCACAAAGGGCCATGAAGAGTAGGGCATGGCTGAAACAACTGAAAAACAATGAACAAACTCCTTCTTTATCTCTTTATGTTGAAATTCTCATTTTTAAGGCACTGCTCAGCTGTGATATCCCCAGCTGGAAACATTCCCCTTTCTCAAGATACCTCTTTTTCTGTTAAACTTTCTTAGCATCATAATTATTTTTGTTCATGTCACACAGTTTTTTTTGAATGATAAGCTTCTTGAATATTTTATATCTTGATACCTCTAATCTTGAGCAAAGTGCTTTGCACATAATAAGTGCTTAATAGATATTTTCTGAGTTGAACAGAATCATGATGCCAATATGATAGGTATATTAAATAACATTAAAATTTTCAAATTCTTACTTTCTATCTCAGAATCAATACTAAGTATTGGTTCCAAGGCAGAAGAGTGGTAAGGGCTAGGTAATTGGGGTTGTTACTTGCCCAGGATCACACAGCCAGGAAATATCTGAGGCCAGATTTGGACCCAGGACCTCCCCTCTGGGCCTGACTCTCAATCCACTCAACTTCCTACCTGCCCCTTAAAGAACATTTTAAAGGAGAGTTATTTAAATTCTATCTATACCTAGTTATGATACAATGCTGACACATGAGGATCTCTTACAATTTCCTGAGGCATGGTTTGATTTTTTGGGGTTAATTCTCTAAGAATGTGTTTTCCTTGCAGGCGAATTACACCTTTGCCTTTGTGGACAAACTGAAGATTTTTTTGGAAGCAGTGCTGAAAATGTCCAGCATCTTTCAGAAAGGTGGAAATGCTCAAATGATTAACCATCTTCAGGTTAGTTGTGATTCATTGTGTGTGCAGAACTATTTGTTAGGAAATGTCTGAAATGTCAGCTTTGGTCTTTGAAAAAGAACTAAGGAGTGAGGTTCGGTACACTGGAAAGAGACCAGATTTTTTTTGTCAGAACAACTAGATTTGCCTCTCCCAGTCCTACTACTTACTTCCTCTGTGACTTTGGACAAATCTCTTTCCCTCTTGGGGTATCAATTGCCTCATCTGTAAAATAAAGTGGTTTTGACTTGTTGACTTCTAAGATTCCTTCAAGGTCTAAATTTATGTTCTTTTGAATACTTTATCTCATGGAAATCTATAGTGCTAGGGATTTTATCAGTGATTTTCATATAATAGGAATCATTTTGCTTTTGGTAGATCCCTACAGAAGGGAGACCAGAACATGATAAATTCAAACCTGGCTCTATTTACTGTGTCTTGCATTTTAGATTTTCTGCCTTATTTATAAGGGATATCAGCCAGTATAAATTCAGAAAAAAATGTACCAGGCTCAAGCAATCATGTAAAATTTCAAGTAAAGTCAGTTTTAGAATAGATGATTTTAAACTCCTAAGCAATTTCATTGAGCTAAAGCCATGCCTAGGTTGGTTCTTATTCTGTGCTGAAGCAAGATCTCTCATTTCTCCTAAAGGGAATGGAGTCTTCTGCTCATCTCCACTCACCTCCCTCCCAACCCCCCAAATCCCACTCTTCATTTGGCATTAGGGCACCTTAGAGACTTGACAATTACTCTGGTCTACAATCCAAATTTACTCTTGATCAGTCAAAACATCATGATACCATGATGGGGTAGGAGGTATCCCAGCCACTTCTTTTCTTTATCACTAATTTTCTAGCTTCCCCTTCATCCTAAGGGAAGTGAAGACAAGGAAAGTTCATTAATTGTATTTTCCTTTCACCTCAAAAATAAAATAAAATGGTTACTTCAGAAGTTCAAAGAGACAAAATTCAAAGCACAAAAACACAATGCACCTCATCAGTAGTGGCTATTTGAAACTCAGTACAAGTCTAGTTGCTCAGAGCAGGAGGGACAACTATGTTTTCCAAAACCATGTTTCTACCAAAGGGCAGGTCTCAATTATGTATTATGAACTTACATATTCCTGGGGAATTCTTATAAATACGAACAGTAGGTTATTGCTTTCAAGGAATTTATGTGCATATTATATAGGAAAGCCCATAGGGGGACATCTGTATTGACTGCTTACATGGGAAGAAACATTTACGGTCTATATATTATAATCCTCTACCCTTTCAAAATATAATAGACTTTTACATATTCTTGACCATATTTATTCTTCCTTAGATTCTTTATCCTCAATTTTGAGGCAATGGAGGTATATTTTTGTCCTACTTAAAATATATGATAGTAATAATTAAAACAATAATAGTTAGCATTTATGTAATGCTTTAAGACTTAGATATTCTTGACTTGTATTATTTTTAGATTATTCTCTCTTCATTTTTAAGACAACAAAGGCACATACCTGTCTTAAAATAATAATGATATAACAACAAGAATAACTATCATTAATATCATTTAACATTTGAAAAATGCTTTAGGCACATTATTTCATTTTCTCCTCAGATTAACTCTGTAAAGTAGATGCTTCTCTAAATACACATGTATATATGTGTGTAATGAATATATGTATGAATATATGTATATGTGTGTATAACTGCAATATCATTTGGACATCCCATTGAGGAGACTCCATATATAAATGCCTGGTTATAAATTTAGAAAGAGATAACATTGTAGGTTCTTTTTATTAAAAATTAAAATTTTAATTTTAGGAAGCCCTGAGAAATACATTTATCAAAAGATTTGTAGAAAGCCAATTGCAGATCGATGTAGAGAAGCTCATTGAAAAACTACAGAACTATTGTAAGTATGTCCTTGAGTATGTTATGGCTCATAAGGAAATGAACTTATTTTAGAATTTCAAATGGCATCCTTCACATGGGAAGAAAAATGAAAAAAAAATCTACTAGATTCTGGAACGTTCATTACACAATTAACTTCTTTTATCTTCAGTGTAGGACTTTACATTTTACCTCAGTTACTTTTTTTTCTTGGATTTTGGAAACATTTCATACTTTTATATCTTTTTACACCGTCATTCTCTTATCCAACAAATTAGCTAAAAAAATCTGATATCCCTGTCTGTGTCAAAGGACTCTCAACTCATTAAGGGAGACATAAGAGGAAAGGCTTACTGGTGTCTTCTCAGGAATACCCACTTTACTTATGTCTAGATATATGATGTTTGAAGCATTCTCCTGATCATGTTATTCTATCAAAAAAACCTTTGGAGAAGAATCGAATCCCTGGCCATGCCTCACTAGGATTTTATTATATACAAAATTATCTTCATCTGTTTAAAAGAAAAATGACATAAAAATAAAGTTAGTTGATATTGATGGGCTGCTATGTGATGCAGTGGGTAAAGTGCTGGCCTGGATTCAGGAAGGCTCATCTTCCAATTCAAATCTGGCCTCAGGTGCTTACTAGCTGTGTGACTCTGGGTAAGTCATATATCCCATTTACCTCAGTTTCCTCATATGTAAAATGAGCTGAAAAAGAAATGGCAAAAGACCACTCCTGTATTTTTGTCAAGAAAACCCCAAATGAGGTCATTAAGATCAGACATGACTGAATAATAACTGAACAACAAAAGTTGACATAAAATATAAAACATGGTCCTTCCAAAGACTGGACTGCCACATCCTGTTTCTATTGGCTCAAGATTCATTTTAGAATGGGGAAAGGTGGCTGGAAGCTTCTGCCAGAATCTGCTTTCCAAGGCTTGGCAATAGCTATCCATTTTCATCCTTTCCATTTTGTGTCAATTTCCTTTTTTCCATTCACTTCTAATGAACTAAGGATTTCAGGGGAATAAAAAATAGATATTCCTATAAAAAAGTCTGCTTTGAAACCATGTGGCATTCCAGAGGGTCTAGGAAGGGTGGGAGCAGGCAATCACTTTTATTTTATCAGAAGCACTGAGATTCAAAGGATTATATCATAAATAAACAGCCAACCTCATGGTGCATATGAAAAGAAGAAAAGATAAATTCCTTTTCATTTATATCCAGATGTTCTATACATTTTGCTTTCTTCATCAAAGAATTTCTATTTGTTATCAAATTTTCTATAAATTATGTTCTATGATAGTTTGGTCCCTCCCCCTAAATTGTCCCATGCCACATTTTTTGTGTCCCTCCTTGGCCCTCATCAAATGCTCACTTGTTTCAGACAAATTTTTATATTTATCATATCTTTCCTATTGCATTATAAACTCCCTGGTAGCAATTTTCTTGCTTTTAATGTTTGTATCCCTAGCATCTAGCACATATTTATTAAATATTTTTGGGATTGAATGAATGAAAAGAATGTATACTGGAAAGAGAATTGGATGTAGAATTAGAGAAGCTACATTCAAATTTTAGTTCTGGAGCTTAGGGTCTATGGAATATTGAGCAAGTCATTTAAACTCTGTGATTCTATTTCTTTTTCTGTAACATAAGGCATTTGGATTACATGACCTTAAAGGCCCTGTTTGTCCTAAAGCCTCTTTCTGTGAATCTAGGGCAATAGCAAAGGATTGACCCAAGTAAATATTGTGTCCTAATTTGTTTACTTTTCTCAGCTGGGATGCTGGGCAAGATGTTTAATCACTCAAAGGTTGAACAGTTTCATTCCTTGGCCCAAATCATGGTAAACATCTCATCCTGTATACTCCTAAATCGCTTCCAGCCTCTGGAGTCTGTGGAAATACTGGAGAGAGAAGCTCATGGACTCATACAACAAAATGATTTATTGGCTAGTAAGTAACTCCGGAGAACAGCTGTTATCTGGGAGATACCAGTTTGGAAATGTTGCCATTTTGCATATTTCTTTCTCAAAATGTCTTACAATGGTGTAGAGGGAAGTGAAAATTGCCTTCAAGATAAAAGAAAAAATAAAACAGAAATAAAGCACAATGGTTTGATGAGAAGATATGCTTCATTCTTTCACCCCACAGAGAAAGCAATAAGAGCTAATGATCTTTCCATCAGCTTGAGCCTTAATCCTATTCACTGGATTTGGTCTCACTGACTGTGAAACATCTTTTATGGTTTCACATCACACATGATAAATTATTTGTCCTGAGGTATGGAGTGATCCTTATGATTTTTTTCCATCAGACCTTTATTTTCATCATTCTTAACCAATATCCTAGATCTTGCAAAATATGAAGCAATGGCTTATTCATCATCACCATCTATTAGTTTTTTAGTTATTCATTTTAAAAAGTGCTACGGTCTTTTCAAAGTCTGGTTGGCTATATATTTCATTGATTTTCTTTCACTGTTATCTCGTTGGTAAAACCCAACAACTCCATGACTTGTGTGCAGGTTTAAAGTCCATTCGATTAATGCATTGCAAGTGATTTGTTCTTTGATGACATCTATCTTTTATAGGAAGAAATTCTAACCAATTGAAGAATCTAATTCAATATGACAATTCTTTTGAAAAAAAAAACCACTATGTAAATTCACAAGTTCTTTGCCTTAAGGAAAAATGATTTATTTATTTGATATTAATCCTGGTCTTTGTGTGACCCATCAAAAAGACTGACTACTTTCATTTTCTTTTTTCTTCTTTTAGGCATTATATTCAACAGTTCCTTAACCAGTAAGAAACATGGATCAGATGTTATTGATCTCCCACAACATTTCATCTATACAATTAGGACTAGTGTTTTGTACAGTATGAGAACAGATTTGGTCAAAAACCCTTTGTGGAAATTTCATCCCCAAAGACTTCCAGCTGATGGGTTCAAATACAATCACATTTTTGTTCCACTACAAGATATGATTGAAAGAGCCATCATTTTGGTACAAACTGGATTAGATACATTGACACCTCCGATACAAGTCCAAGCCATGCCATATCCCTGCCACACCAGTGACTTGTAAGTTGAATATTTGATACCTGTGATCTGCAGGAATGGCTTTGTTTTTGTCTTTGCATCATCTATGCTTACTAGAGTTCATATATATATATATTTAATGAGTATTTATTGGATTGAATTTAAATGGGTTTTACAGCTAAGATGTCATTAAATATTTTTTTCATAATTAAAAAAGATTCACATTTGGATAGCTAAAAAGTTTCATATTTCTTTGATTTCCCCAAGGGAGTGATGATTGCAATATTTTCAGAAAGAAAGTCTTTTGAAATTCTAAAAGATCAATTTTACATTATTAAGGCATTTTGGTGGCCATCAAATAACTTCACTATGATAGTCTGACCAAATAGATATCATGAATTATATAGCAGGCAAATAGATTTATTTTCCTAACTTTAAACTTATTTGATAAATAACCTTGACAAGATTCTTTTCATATATGACTTAGTGACATCACTGTATCTAATGGTAGCGCTGTCATTGACCCAGTCTTTCACATCAACTTGTGTACTGTCTATGATCCTTTCCTCTGCTTCATTTCTCATTTCCATTCATTTATCAAGTCTTCTTAGTTTTGCTTTCACATTTCCACCCCCACTCTCCCTCCTCTCCATTCTGACTGCTACCACTCTGTTTATGGACATAATTATCAATGAAAACTTAACAATATAGCCTTGCAATAGATTTTTTTCCACCTCCATTCTCTCCTTCCTCCAACCCTTTTTTCACAATTCTGCCAAACAAACTTACATTTAGATAAATTGTATCATGTCACATTACTTAAAACTATTTAATTTTTGTGTTTTTCAAATAAAATTTGAACTTCTTAGCATGACATGTAATACCTTTCATAGTCTGACTTTCCTCTAATTTTCTAGCATCATTATCTCATTGTGGCATAGTGGCAATAGTTCTATACTACGTCAGGAAGTTCTAATCTTTGGAACTTTGATCAAAATACTTAATTACTATGCTTTCAGTTTATCTATAAAATTAGGGATTAATCTAGATTTTTTCAAATTTCTTTCTATATTTAAATTTAGTATCACACGACTGTAAATTCTGTACTTTGTCAAGACTATACCATTTTAACCCCTTAGATAACTTCTGAATTGTATTGCCTTTATACATTTGATCCTACCTTTCCTCATGTTTAGGATGCTCTTTCCACTTGTTGAATCCCTGCTTGTCCTTTAAAGCCCAGATAAAAAACAACCCACTTCAGGAAGTTTTCCTAAATGACTTAAATAGCTAATGACTATCACACACCAGACTAAATGTGACATTGTGTCTGCATCTGTGTTCTGTATTCAGTATTATGTCTTACCTATCATTGTTATGTGCTCTGTGATTTTGCACAGGCCCAGTGGATACTCTGGGAGCAGCACAAGTTTAGAGAGGTTCAGCACCATTTTGGCTCCAGAGTGATGAATTTTGTAGCCAATTCACTAATTCACTAACACTATTTACTTAGTTATAGAAGGATTTTGTGTGTGTGTGTGTGTGTGTGTGTGTGTGTGTGTGTGTGTGTGTGTGTGTGTGTGTAGAATACCAGCACAGTGAAATTTCAGACTCTTGGAGTATTGAAATGTGGTCCATGGAATGCATCAGAACGTAGTGGATTACCCCTAATTATAAGACTTTAAATGGTTGTGGGATGACCACTTGTCCCTGATGATGCCGTAACACATTTCTATATGGGAATGTGTTAGATTAAACAGCTTTTAAGGGTCGTCCCATTTCCGAGGCACGGTTCTATTGTGTTTACATCAGACCTTCTTAATAGATTATAAACTGGGTCAGTGAATGTTACTCTGTTTTTTGTAAACTTTGCATCTTTCCCACTGCTTACATACATAGTATGTTCAAAACAAATTCTTATTGATTTGAATCGAATAAGATAAGATACTCTGCAGAATTTTAAGGATTCATTTTTTTTAATTCCTGGGGCAGAGTCAGACACTGAGGGATGGGAAGGACAGAGGATTATTATAATGCATGCAGTCATTTAGGAGTGGGGAGGGGACTTGTATCTCAGTGAATCTAGCCCTTGCCCTCTCATAGCTTATGGTCAAGATGGTCCCCTCGAGAGGGAGGTAAATCATTCTTCTATTGTGGCATGACAGTCAGTTTCTCCTGATAATGTCATAACCCTGTTCTCCTGGGCTCTGCTCCCTTGTTCAGTCACTGCTGGATATTTGGTCTGTTAGGTATGTAGTCCTGCTCATCTCCTGTTTATTGCTAAATGGCTCAGTTTTTGTTCACATTTGTATATATATGTACACACATTTATATTTATATCTACCTACCTATTTAATCTATCTGACTATATTAACTATATATGACCACATCTATCTGTCTACTGATTTGTTTGCTCTGAATATAGTGACTTTATAAATGGGACTCAATTTCTTTCTCATAGAATATGGATTTTTTTTCTTTAGTACTGTGAATGGGGCAGGGGATTATTCCCAATATAAGAAAATAGCTTTGGGATCCCCAGCAGTAGAACTTCTCTTTTGGATTTTGGGAGAAAAATCCACGGCTTTCCACTTTACTCCTTGAAGGTAGATTATGAAATCTACGACATAGTCATATAAACAAACACGTAGTGATACTAGGAAAGAATGGTCATTGATGGAAATAGTAGTGTTAGCGTCAAAGGTAGAAGAGTGAGTGTCACTGTTAAAGCAAATCCAGGTAAGAGCTATATAGGTGTGAGGCACTTTGGTTTTCCTTCAGGGCAAGATCCTCTGGTTTCCTCATGCCAGGAAATGGGATGGGAAAGGATAAGAACAAAAAAGTCAAGAGGGACTGCTGCTAGAAAATGCCTCCATTTTACTTTTTTTTTTTGCTTAAAATTCCTGCTTTTTTTCCCCTAAATTCCTAAAATTTTGTTTAGAATTATTGTATATGTGTGATTAGCAACAAGCATCTAAATCTTTGGCTTGCCCTCCACATATATAATGGTTCTTAAATATTTGTATACATATGTACATATTGCATCTATACACATGTGTATGCACACATATGTATATATGTATTTAAATAACCTCAGTGGTAGGAATCAATGTAATATAATGATGTTTGAATGGTTGATAAACCTAAATAACAATATGACTTCTTTTTACTTGGGAGACTACACAGTCCTCCCCCTGCCAACACCTAATTGTCTATTCCCTTTATCTAGAAAGGTGGCAATAGGTTTTCTCAGTTATTTTCTAAAATTCATATTGAAGCATGAACTCTGAAATCTTGCAAGTGGAAGTTAAAGAGTTCTTGTTGGGCTTTGATTGATTGATCACTCCCATGAGTCACTGTGTCTACCTTCTGATTTGCCTTGAGAGTAGCCAAGAGTGAAGGTTTGACAGTGAGTCAAGTTTCAAGTGCTACATTTCCTGTTTTTTTCTTCTTTTTTAAAATCAGCTTGAACCAGAACAGAAGGATGAGATGACTTCTACTTTTAAAGTTTATATTTCTTTGCTTTGACTCTTAGGCTGCAACTTTAGTGCTAAGAGAGTAATTCTAGGTGATAATTTAAAAACATATATTTAAATGATATTTAAATAAAATGTATTTAAATTTTAAATTAAATTTTAATTAAAATAACAGAAAAACAAATATGTTGTTATTAAATATTAATTATAAGCAGCATAAATGAATATTTACTGGTTATCTACAAAATTCAAATCTGAAAGGCTTCCCTACCTCAGGAGTGGTACAGCATAGGTCAACCATTAAAACCAATTGAATTTGGATGAAGCAGGAGTTTCTTCACTGATCTCTGCTCTAAGAAAACATAGTGGAAAAAACTCAGGAGTTGGAATCAGAGGACCTACATTCAACTTCTAGTTCTTCCATTTACTGTTCATATGGTCTTGGGCAAGTCACAATCTCCCTGAGCTTCAGTTTCCTCATTTTTGAAATTATAGAATCACAATAACATATATTAAATACACAAATATATAAAAGATCCAGGGCTGAAATAATTTCTGATTCTATAATTTCAGCCCTGGGTCTTTTACTTTCAGATGCAAAGTTTTCACCTTCTACAAGAGGTAACTTAAAGGTGGCATAGTGTGAAGAATGTCAACTTTACAGTCAAGATGCTCTGAGTTGGTTCAAAAAGACACTCCTTTTTATGTCCTCTTTTGTAGTTCCAAAGCCTTTAAAATAAAAAGAAACTTCAGAGATTAAACAGTTCAATACCATTAAAATATAGGTGAGGAAACTGAGACTTAGAGAACATAAAGAATTTACCCAAATTAACCCAAGTAGTCTGTAGTATTACTATTATTTGCACTCAGATCCTCTGATACTATCCGTGTTTCCTTATCTACACCAGATTGTCTCTCATTCTTTAAGCCAAATCTGAGACTGGTTCTCTGACCTCTGGGCTAGGCTCCCTCTCGCTAACTCAGTCCTTAATACAGTATTTAGCAAAAATACAGGATTGGCCTCAAAAAGTTATATTACTGTACTAATAGGGAGTACCTTTAGAGTAAATAGCTTATCTTCTCATGTTCTATGGACTCTTTTAAACTAAGATACTTTCTAGCAAATATTTTATTCATTATATTGTATCATACTTTGATGGAGAAATAAATAGAAAGTAATTTGTTTTTAGAATACTAGACACAATCCTTCTCTAATATAAAATTTCTGATAACAATGCAAAATATTAGCTTTTATGTTTTAATTCCTAAATATTTTCTATAAATTGTATTAATTCCTAAATGTTTCCTACAAAGTGACTGGTTTTTTATTTAAAAGTATAATTAGCCACAAATTTCACATATTGGATTCTCTTAGTTTCACAATGAAGATTAGTAATTCTTAAGTTCTACCTCGAACTGCCTTATTGAGCTTTGTTGCCCAAGACACTGTATATTCTTTATTTTTTTAACCCTTACTTTCTGCCTTAGTATCAATTCCAAGACAGAAGAGTAATAAGGGCCAGGCAATTTGGGGTTAAGTGAGTTGTCCACTTTCATACAGTTGGATGTATCTGAGCCCTGATTGGAACCCTGGTCCTCCTGCTTCTGAGCCTGATGCTCTATACCAGGAGTTGGCAACCTTTTTGGCTGTGAGAGCCATAAATGCCACATTTTTTAAAATGTAATTTTGTGAGAGCCGTCTAGTGCTCACAGTGCCGCTCCTGTAACAGCGCCTGAAAAAAAATTGACTTTATGGCTCCTGCAGAAAGAGCCATACCTGGCCCTCAAAAGAGCCATATATGGCTCGAGAGCCATATGTTGCCAACCCCTGCTCTATACACTCTGCCACCTAGCTGCTCTGATTTTAGATTTGCTTTAAGGACAATTATTTCTTTCCAATTGCTTCCTATCTGGCAGATTACTATCTTTTGTACTTTTCTGTCATTTCTCCATATTCCAGATACATTTGCCTTTCCCATTTTTCACCTTCCCTTTGTATATTACCTTTCCTCATTAGATTGGCAGCTCCTTGATGGCAAAGACTGTCTTTTTTTCACATTTGATCCCCTAGTCCTTATTGATTGTCTTAATCTTAGTATTTAACACAGCACAATGCCTAGTTAATGACAATTACTTTAGAGATGCTCATTGAATTAATAATTTTGGATCCAATCTGATCAAATGACCTCAAGACAAGACTGCATTAGGAAAAGGATTTATACACATGGTAGAGTGGCAAAGGCATACACTCTGGGCTCTGAAGTTAAAAAAAGAGCTTGGTTCGAACTGTATTTGCCACTTGCTATTGGTGTGATATTGAGTGAGTCTCTTAATTCATCTGGGCCTGACTTTCCTAACCTGGAAAATTAAAAATTAGAATATATTTAAGATTAGTAGAGACCAATGATCTTTTGCCAGAAATTTAAAAATATCTGAGAGAAATGAAAGACTATGATCTTCTTTAACCTGGTTATGAAGCCAAGATTGTTCAGTGGGAGAATGAATTTATTTTCTCTTTCCTGTTCTGTTTTTATAGTGTTCTTGGATCTTGACTTAGACTTTAGTACACATATAGGTATTTGAAGTATCTGATCCCATGACACTCTATTTGGGTGCTTTGGAGAAGGAAATAAAAGAAGGGAATGGAAGATGGAAGTGAGAGATAATTCTATAATTGAATTCTATTTGTAGAAATTGTGCTAATATTGTTCCATGTCAGTAAGCCAATAATTCTGTAGTGAGTTTGCCATGACAAAATGAAGTGTTCAGTTTTATAGGCATTTATTAATAACTGTGCTATTGTTGGGGATTCAGAGAGAAAGTGAAAAGTTCCTGCCCTGAAGAATCTTACCTTCTATTGAGTGTTGGAGGAGAAGATCTAGTTAATAATAACTGAATAAGCGTCCACTATGTGCCAACTTGTTATGTGATGGTGATATAAAGAATGATAAAAAATATTTCCTATACTCAAAGAGCTAATGATCTAATGGGGTGGGAAAGGGAAATATGAAAATTATTATGTACAAGGAAGATATGTAGGACTGGAGATCATAAATAGAGGGAAGGCTCTGGCTTTAAGGGAGATTGGGAAAGGTTTCTTTAGAAGATGAGATTTTAATTGAGTATAGAAAGTAGTCAGAGTAGTCTGGAGGCAGAAATGAAGAGAGAAAATTCTAGGGTTGGGTGAAAGAGTTGTGAAATGGGGGAATGGAAAGGAAGCCAGTGTTATTGGATCATAGAGTGTATAGAGGGGAATAAGGTGTATGATTCAAAAGATGGGAAAGATCTGGCTTATTAAAATCTATAAAAGCAGAGGATTTTGTATTTGATTCTGTAAATAATAAGAAGCACCTGGAGTTTATTATCATTCTCCTTTAGTGTAGCAATTTTAATTTGTTTCGTAGCTATCTGTATTGCCATTTGGTTTTTTCCAATAAGAGGTCTCACCTCCTATTGGTAGAAATAAGAAAAATGAAAAACATCCCACATAAGTTAGAACTAAGGAATGATGAGAAAAACTGAATATTTTTCCATCATTCAAAAAAAGAAAGAAATTACAAATTTCTATCTGTTTTTAATGCCTCTTGAGGAACAAGTGAACAGAAATTATTGTAAAAAAAAGCATGACAAGAATTTCATTATTATTAGATGAAAATTACATTATAGTTATAAAGTTATATTTAAAAGTGGGGCAATTTAAGAGAACCATGAGGGCCTATTAAACTTTAAATAACTGTTTAAGCTTTTCCTTTAAAGGTGAAAATGGGCTACATTATATACTGAGATAATCTAGCAAGCATTTTAGAAATGAATTTGTTTGTTCCTTCAGAAGTTTGGCCTTTGAAGAGAAAGAAAAACATTGTTTCCTGGTGCTTTCTTCCCTGTGTATGATATATCTATAATAAAAGCTGAGTCAGATTTGCAGATAATAATTATTTCCTCATTTACTGCAATCTAATTTCTGTGAGACTATGCAATGTGACAGTATCAATAGTCATCACTTTTACTTGCACTTTACAAAGTGTAGGGAACTGAGTAACAAATAGCCAACTTTTTACAACCTCAAAAATAGACAAAGGATTAATTGTTTTAATTATATGGGTCATTTAAGTTTTATTACCATAGTACATTGTGTTATTTCCAGTAGAACACATGGTCTTTATTAGTATGGCACAACTGGATATTATTTATGACATTTTCTGCATATGTATATTTACCTGCTCTAAAAACTTTGTGAAAAATGAGATGCCAATTGATAAAAAGGCAAAATATTAATAAAAATGAAATAATATAATACACTCAAATTTTCAGAAAATAAACCATGTCTTAGATATTATTCAGTTGTTGTCCAGTCATTTTCAGTCATATTTGACTCTTCATGACTCCATTTGGGGTTTTCTTCTTAAAGATACTGGAGTTTTTGCTGTGCCCTTCTTCAACTCATCTTTCATTTGAGGAAACTGAGACAGTTAAGTGATTTGCCCAGGGTTGCACAATTAGTAAGTGTCTGGGGCCAGATTTAAACTCAAGAAGATGAGTCTTCCTGACTTTCAGACCAGCATTATATCCAATGTACCATCTAGTTGCCTGAGTACCTGACATATTTGTTATTGTTGTATAGTTGTTCCAGTTGTATCTGACTGCCACTCCTTTTGAAGTTTTCTTGGCAAAGATATAGGAATTGTTTGCCATTTCCTTCTCCAGCTCATTTTACAGATGAAGAAACCAATGCAAATAGGTTAAGTGACTTGCTTAGGGTCACCCAACTATTAAGTGTCTGAAATCATATTTGAACTCAGTTATTCCTGACTAAAGGCCAGGCACTCTATCCTTTGCTCTCACATTTCTCATTTATTTCACATTTTACACTCAGCAACAGTGTGTTGTGGTTCCATGCTCTCTTCAAAATCCACAAGGTCCTCTGCTTCATCTGATGTTGATTTTTTTTACTCTTTGTTGCTTTATTAGACCTGGAGATAATTTTTCTTCTACTTTTAATATCTTCCCTGTTGGCTTAGCTGCATATGCATCTCTTCCTGAGATCTGTTACAATTAAAATTATTTTGAGACCAGTTTTGGGCAAGAATATCAATTTTTTGCTTAGTTTAGCATTAAAACAAAAAAAAAGCAATAGATTATTGGTCTTCTCCAATGGTCAAAGACCCCAAAACTCCATTATAGTGATCAACAGAATTTTAGGAACTCATTATTCTGCTTGTTGTTTAAACATCCTAAAATATCTCTAAATAATAAACAGCTAATTAGAAAGTAGCCCATCAAAGTACCCACATAGGCAGGAAGAGAATCATTGTCTTTTTTCCCCTCCTAATTAAATTTTGTTTAAAGAAAGACGTTCATCGAGGTTCCTAAGGAAAAAGAAAATGTAAAAAGCTGTCTCTGACCCAGAACCCACGCACAGGAATACACAAAAATTCCCTCTAATCCACAACACTTAAATAGAAATTAATATAGTATATGAAAAATAAATTCTCATATTTGTATGGAAATTTCAGCTTCTCCCCCAGTATTTCCCTTATTTCTCATTTTCTGACTCCCTCCCTACTGATGGTGGTTTCCTTGGGCACTGGAACTCAAACCATCCCAGTCTGCTGTGTGTTTCTGGGCAAGTCACTTAACTCCCATCACCTAGCCCTTACTACTCTTTTGTTTTGGAAGCAATGCACGGTATTGAGTCTAAGATGGAAATAAAGAGTTTAAAAACAAATCCTAGTTTCCTTCCACAATAGGCAATTCATGTTCACCAGCCTAGGTAGCAGCCTAAGTGAATTTTTCAGGTACAAAACTGGTCCCACTGGACACTGGAATCTTTGCTTCAGGCATGCCAAACAATAGCCCCCCATGTACAGAATCATGTCCTATTTCCCCAATTTCTGGCTCAGTAATAGAAAGTGTTGCTGTGCTGCTACTGTTGAAACCTGGGAGACTTCTGATGTTTTGGATTTGTATGACTCTGGTTCTAGAAAAAGAGAGGAGTCAATGCATAAGCTGTTGCAAGTCTGTGAGTTATTCTGGCTTAGGCAATCTTCTTATTGATTGAACATGAATTAGGTGTTGCTTTATAGAGGTGTTACCTTCTTTGGGTTCTTAGTTTCTCAGACCATTGAGAGAGTTAAAATTGCTTTAGCTCTAGTGCATAATTTTTATTTTGGAAAAAAGTGTAAGAGGTCAGGATGATCAGAAAAACATATTATTCTTTCCATTTTCTTGGACGTATGACTTGGAAGTCATATTGTTTTTAAGTACATAAAATAAACTTTATAAAATTACAAAGGCCATCATTTATATTAAAATACAGTGATTTTTAAAAAAAGGTCATGAACGTGCACGCTCCTACTGAAGTTATTGTCATTTAGCACCAACTGTGGATAGTTATGGACGTTTCTTTTGTTTACAGATTCTTGAACAATGTTGGCTTCTTCTTTCCACTGATATTGATGTTGACATGGATGGTATCTGTAGCCAGTATGGTCCGAAAGCTAGTTTATGAAAGAGAGATTCGTCTTGAAGAGGTAACAATAAACCCCAAATGTAGAACTGAGTAGGACAAAGAGGGGAATGGAAAATTAATACTGCAAGAGACACTGACTTTGGGATTACAAAATCTGGAGTTGAGTCTTGGTATTATTAATTCCTGCCTGTATGCCATTGGGAAAGTCTTTTTAACCACTCTGGGCCTCAATTTTTTCATCTGTAAAATGAAAGTATTTAGGATAACCCTCTGTAAGATCTCTTTCAGTTCTAAATCATCTTTTTATTACTATATTGTGTTTTGTGGGGGCTAATGTGATGTGAGAAAGATTGAAAAAGAACTAGAGCTTTGTTTGAGGTCAGATTCTGATACTAGCTTTGTCTACCTGGGCATGTCACAATCTTTCTGAGCATTGATTACTTCATCTGTAAAATGGGAAGAGTAACAGTTGCTTTTTCCTCCTCATAGGGATAGTGTGAGGAAAAAAAGGTTTATAAACCTAAAAGTAGAATAGAAATGGATCTTTTGAATAAAATGTACCTGTTTTGTATTCACTCCAGTTCCTGGTTTTCTGATTTAGAATCTTGCTGTCAACACAGATTCTCAGGAAAACTTCCTTGAGTTGGAGCTTCGACCCCTGCTGGCACAAAAACTCTTCTTTCTTTTGAGATTAAGAAATACTGACAAAGAGTGGAAACTACAGAATCAAAATCTAGCTGTCTTCACTCGAGAATATTGCTCCCTTAGCAAATTCTCAAAAGAATGGAGAGGTAGAATGGAAAAGCAAACAATCTGTCAGATACCTAGCTTTTGGGATTGATGGTGAGAAGGGATATTTAGTTTTCCTCAATTAGTCATGCTGTATTTCATAAACTGAAATAATTTTAAAAGTAATTTTAAGAAAAAAAGAACTATATCATAGCTTAATATACACCATTAAGGTCTCCCTGAGGCAGAAGAAAATGCATTATTCATTCATTTTACATATGGGGAAATGAAAATTATAATTCATCAATTGGGCCAGGTCATAAAATATATACAAAGTGTGGTACATGTATGACCTCATTTGGATTTTACATCAGTCCTATGAGCTAGTGTCTGGGGAATATTTTCTTATTTTACAGATGAGGAAAGTGTGTCTTAGAGAGAACAAATGACATGCCAGTGGTCATGTAGGTAGCACACATCAGAGGTAGGATTTGAGTTCAAGGATCTTCTGACTCCTTTCCTCTAATACCACATTGCCTTTCAAACTCATTTGCTTTCTATATAGCTACAGAAACTTAAAATTTGTATTATTTGACTCACGTGTATGTATTAAAAAATTTTTTGTGAATTTAGAATTCAACTCTCAGATTAAATTATGAGCCTCTTGTGGGTATGGGTTATGTCATACTTCTTGGCATCTACAACTACATTTAGCACAATACTTTGTACATAGTAGAGGCTTAAAATATTTTCTTTTTTCACTTCATGTATAGTAAGCTAAAAATTTAGAGAAAACAAAGGAAATTATATTTGAGGAATTTTAATTAATCTATTGGTTTCATTGTTTTCCCAGACATACTGGGACTGATCTTATTTTTACTTTAAGAAGACAGATTGTTTCTGAAAGGCTAAGAGGGACTCTGTGTCTAATAAAAACTTTTTGGCCCTTCATCCATATTTTCTTTCCTCGTGTTAAAATAAATCCTCCTTTTGAGCCAATGACAACAAAAACTGAGATTCATTGAAGTAAATCTAATGGCTAGCTTGTATTTCCACCAAATTCTGATTTTTCTATCAGTTTATCTGGTAAATAAAGCTAGTGTTTTTTCCATACCTTAAGGGAAATCAGAGATCATCTTCTTCAATGTCTTTATTTAAAAAGTGAGGAAATTGAGGAGCATGGAGGTAAGATCATGTATCTAAAAATAGCTTAGTGAGTGGTAGAGCTGGGACTATACCTCTTTCTATCAATAACATTTCTATTCTTTCTCATTTTTCATTCTCTCAACAGTATATGAGAATGATGGGTGTTCACCCCGTTATTCATTTCCTAGCCTGGCTTCTGGAGAATATCATCATGATTATTATAAGCAGCTGCGTTCTGGCCATCATCCTGAAAACAAGTGGCATCTTTGTGCATAGCAATGCTTTCATCATTTTCCTCTTCCTTCTGGACTTTGGAGTTTCAGTCATCATGCTAAGCTTCTTACTCAGTGCATTTTTCAGCAGTGCAAATACTGCAGCCTTGTGTACCAGTTTGGTGTATATGATCAGTTTTTTACCCTACATAGTTCTCTTGGTGCTACATAATCAATTAAATTTTGCTCTTCAGACAGTTCTGGTAAGTTGTGGTTCTATGCCCTGCTCCTCTGCTCTTCAAAAAATGACCCATTAGTTTAGTCATTTTTAGGGTTACTTCTCGAGAGATAATAAGGCATGATATTAAGAAGACTGACTTTAGAGTTCAAAGGCTGAACTCAAGGTCTGCCTTTGACTCATCACATTAGTCATTTAGCCTTGGAAGAAGTCCCTTAACCTCTCAGGCTCTGGGCAACTCACTAAGATGCTAACTTGGAGAAAGGTTATGGATCTGAATGGGTGGACAAAGTTACTATCCTGGGAGTTCCTTAATTTGATGAATTTAGAGGTGGTGACAAAAAAAATCAATGACAACAATAAAAATAAAATAAAAATCTCCTTTTAATCATTTTATTCATAGATCTAAGCCTGACAGCCAAGACTCTATGAGATTACAATGATTTTTCTGGATGACATCCTGTTGAATGTTGCTAATTATTAATATAATATAGGGCATTTCATGAAGATAATCTAGGAATTCAGCAGCATCCAAAAGAGAATACTATATTAGTTTTCCCTCCTTGAAAAAGAGACATTGCTAAAGACATTTGATAAGTATTTGTGAACCATGTCATGTTATTGGGAGTGAGCATTCCTTTAGCAATGTCAAAATCACTCACTTAAAATATACCTATTAAAGGCATATTTCTCTTCAGATATTTATATAACCCATTCTATTTCTAAAACTATCTCACTCTAAAAAATGGTAAGGAAAGAAACAAAAAGAAAGGGAAAAAGAAGGAAGGAGTGAAGGAAGGAACAAGAAAGAGAGAAAAAAAGAAAGAAAAATTTTAATTTATATTAGAATAAATCACATAAGAAAGCATTGTAAGGAAGTATATGAAAAGTTGCACTTAAATGAAGGAACATGACCATATAAATAGAATGCTGATCTCAGAATCAGGAAGAACTAGTTCAAATCCCTTATCTGACAATTACAAGGCATGTGACACCCCCATCAAGTCACAATCTCTGTGAACTAGGTAACAACCTAAGACATATCTACTAAGTTTTCTCTGCCTTAGTGTTTCACTAGAATGGTTGGTTTTGTGTAATTAATTAAAATCATGGCTTCCAACATGTTCATTAATTTCACATTGGAATTCGCACCAGCGGCTATTACAATAATGGCAATACCTTTCTATTTCTTATTGTGCTATTAACTAGGCATATTCAATGGTATCCAGGAGAATAGAAAAATGATAAAGTTTTTGGCAAAGGAAATCAGGAAATACATTACTATTTAAAATTCAATATGTATAACTTTTTTCTCTACAGATGCCAGGATTTTAAGGATTTTATTCAGAATTCTTTTTGTCTACTTCCATCTGTAATTAAAAGATTAGACTAATCATATATTTCTGATAACATTGTATTCTTAAGCATGAAATGCTTTTTGTCTTTTCTATTGTAGTAAAGTATATTTGCCCTTTCCAGTGGATGAAATAATATTTCTCTACAATAGAATTCCTTTCCGGTGGATAGTATTCTATCCATCCTATTATTCTGCCTCTAGTGAGCTCTAGGGCATTCACTTATTTAAAAAAAAGCTCTTTATTCTCTTTTCTGCTGCTATGTTTTATGTATTTTCAACATGTAGTACATTGGATTTATGACTTTTCAAGCACTTCAGAAAAGTGAAATAATTCCTTTTAACATTAATAACTTACTTGTTATCACTCTTTTAAAAAATGGGTTGGCATTCTATTAAATTTTTCAGGTTCAGAAATTTAAATATTAGCCCAGAGCAACTGTTTGGAACATCTGAATGTGAATGGCTCACTCTTTCTCAAGCTGAATTTATTCTTGGACCTGCTCTTTTATTCAGTAAAAAGCCCTAATGTGTCTTTCTTCATCTTTTCTCTATCAATTTATACAGTGTTTTCTATCTACAACTGCCTTTGGGCAAGGTGTATTTTTCATTACATTCTTAGAAGGACAAGAAGCAGGTAAGAACTTTTCTTGAAGTGACGTTTAACGATTAAAGATTAATTTGGAATTTGGAAATTTATGAGTTTTAATATATTACATAGGATCTAGTAAAAATGACTTCATTTATTAATGGATATGTTTAAAAATGAGCTTTTTTTCTTACTCTTGTTTCCTTTTTTTTTGCCTTTGGTAAAAGTGTAAATATAAGCAATCTCTATCTTCCCTCATCTTTTGCTATATACTTGATTAAATTGCATATTTAACTCTTCTTTACCCTCCCGTTTTGAAATTAGGCAAACATCTTCCCTATTTCTCCCTATCTTAATTTTTGTCTTTTATTTGAGATTTTAACTTCAGTAACCAACAGAGACTCCTTAGGGACTTCTAGAAGATCTATGGGAAGAATGTGCTTTTTCACTGTCAAAGCAGAGTTATATTAATAATGCTTCAACTGGCTACTTGTTTTGGGTTTCATTAAGCTGATGAGGGTATAAAGAATTAGCCAACATTTTCTTTTTTTCTTTACCCACATGTTTCTCTTTTTAATTTTTCTTTGTTTTTCTCCCACTTTCCTGGGCTGAGACCATATATTGCTTGGGACTGAACTTGATTGATAGTGAATTATGGTAAGACAAATGAAACCTGGAGGAATGGGTTCTACTACACCTCCAATTCTTGGAAGAGGGAGATTTAGAAATAGCAAAATGGAGCTTATACAGTCACCTAATTTTTTCTTCCTTCCAGACTCAAGATATTTAAATCTCTAAGGTTAAATTTGAAATTTAAGGAGAAAGTAGTTCTATAAATATTTGTCATCCTTTAGTCTTTAGATTATTCTGGATTAAATAGTATGGATACCAAAAAAAGACAAGAAAATTAAATTTACCCTATCCATAGAGCATCTATTTAATTATGTATCCATTCACTTATTTATCTTTGTTTATCTCTCTCTCACACACATACACATGCACAAGAGGCTCACCAGTGAAAAACTGGTCATTATGTGCTAAATTTTTGATCATTGAAATTTATATTCTAAGGTATAGCGAGACTGTGAACTGCATTAATGTTGGGCGTACCTAAATTTGTTAGATTACAGATTTTTTGAAATATTAAAACAAATATATACATGATCATATAATTAAGCATGTGCTTATATTCATAAATTATATATCTCAATTACTTATACAATATTGAATTAGTTTCTGAATGACACATTAAAATAATAAATATTCAAAATGTTCAACAAAATAATGAAAATTTGGTAACTAGTATATAGTTTTTTTGGTTCTTCCTGTGACTTGGAGTTCAAGGAGAGAAGGGGTATAGGGGAACAAGCATTTATTAAGTGCCTATCTATTATGTGTAAGGTACTGCTTCCTTCTCTGTTTCATGATCTATATTCATTGTGGCAAATTGTTACTTTTCTCTTCATTTCCCTACTATACCCATACCTTAATATCATGGCAGATAATTTCACTGAAAAAAACTGAGACCACTAAAAATTAATTCCATAACCATTCTTTCTATTTCTCAGAATTCCGAGTATCAACACACCATCTCTCTTTCTTTTTTTCCTGGTTCACAGAAAAAAAATGGTAGCTCTACTCCAATCTAAAGTTAATTGCTTCATCTAAGTCCTTGATCTGATTCCCTTCCACCACCTACAGCCAAATAAAGAAAAAATCTCTTTCAACCTCTCTCTCTCTCTCTCTCTCTCTCTCTCTCTCTCTCTCTCTCTCTCTCTCTCTCTCTCTCTTTTTCTCTCATTTCTTGATCATGTTCCAATCTTCCCCTAGGAATGATCAGGTAATACACATTCTAAAAATGCATTCATTCAATCCTTATGGATCAAAGGTACAATACCTATTGCAACAATTATCTCATTCTCCAATTTACCAAACTTAAGGAAAATGTTGCATATACTCTATTCCTCCATTTACTCATTATCCAACTATTTCCTCAATATCTCTAAACATTTCACCCCTCCCACTAATTTACTACTTTCAGTTAATCTCTGATAAACAAAACAAAAGTCCCCTTTATCTTTTTTTTTTTAAACCCTTACCTTCCACCTTGGAGTCAATACTGTGTTTTGGCTCCAAGGCAGAAGAGTGGTAAGGGCTAGGCAATGGGGGTTAAGTGACTTGCCAAGGGTCACACAGCTAGGAAGTGTCTGAGCTCATATTTGAACCTAGGACCTCCCATCTAGAGGCCTGACTTTCAATCCAGTGAGCCACCCAGAAAAGCCCAAGTCCTCTTTATCTTGTGAGATTCTCTTTGATCTGTCTGTAGAATATGATGCTGACCTTTCTCATCTGGATTGTCTTTACTTTGCCAATTCAGAGACACAATGATCTTCCTTTTCTAGTTCCCTCAGCATATTTTTTCTACTTTACTGTTTTTATCCTTTTCCTGAGACCTTATGATGGCCATTCTAAGGTTTTGTCCTCTTTGCTTTCCCCTTTGACACTCTCCCTTGGGTATCATATTAACTCCTGATGTTTTGAAATGATCAGGTTGCCTCCAGTTCAATTTTGCTAGCTGCTTCCTCACTTCTGAGTTTCTGGTCTGTTCCTTTTCTTCACAACAGGAACAATTCCATCTGAATGTCTCAGGACAGAATCTCAAAATCAACACATTCCATAAAAAGCTAGTTTTCTACCCCCTAAAATCTGGTCTTTCTTCTGATTTCACTATGTTTATCAGTAGAGTCATCATTTACCCAGTCTCCAACAATAGAAACCCTAGTATCATCTTTAACTTCTTCCTCACCTTCACAGTATCTCTTGAATCTTTCTCCTCATCTCTATTCCTATGGTTGCCATGCAAATAAAGGCTCTTATTAATATCTGCCTAGACTTTTGCCGTCATGTGCTAACTATTCATTCTTTTTCTCTTTCAGTCTTCATCTCTTTCTTTCATACCATTTCCAAAAAAATTTCCTTATGCTTATATCTGGTTATTTCATGCTCAGAAATCTTCAGTATCCAAGCAAAATTCAGATTCCATTACCTACAATTTGAGCCCTTCCTCAACCTAATGCTACTCCAGCTTTCCTCTACATAATATTCATTCCAACTTTTTTCTATCTTCCAAACACATCTGTACATTTTTTTTTACCATTTTTCTTATCCTTAGTGGACATTCCTTGAATAGTTTAATGTTGATCTAACTTTTCAGTTGGGGAACTCTTATTAACATTCCTTTTGTTTAGCTCTGTGCAAAGCTCTAGTATTGATGTGCTTATCACCCCAAGACATATAGTGAAAGGGGATGTGCATACATGGCTCTGACCTTTTTCTTTATTACTACTAGGGATTCAGTGGAATAATATGTACCAATCTCTGGAACAAGAAGGAGACATGACATTTGGCTGGGCATGCTGGATGATTCTCTTTGACTCAATGGCATATTTTATATGTGGATGGTACTTCAGTAATTTGATTCCGGGTAAGAATTCTGAGACCTAAAAACAAAAGAAACCTAACCTTTACAGATATAAGATATTGAAATCAAAGAGAAATGAATTCTCTTTTATTAACTTAAAGGAAAGATTACAGAAAGCAAATTTTTCAAAAGAATCAAATGGTCAAATATTCTAAGATTGATATAAAACCAACTGTCTGAATTTATTAAGAACCATTGATAAAAATATGTTAGTTAAAAAACATTAGGGAACTTATATACATAGTAACAAGAGAGATATTTTCAGGAACAAACTAGCAGTTTTTTCCAGGGAGTAAGTACTTTTTAAAATATACTAGCATTTGATTTTCAATCCATAAAATGATATTCTACTTAATCATGATGTATTTCTATTTTTTAGGTAAAACAGCGATGAGGGGATGGATATCTGAACATTATTAGATATGTAGTCAGTGTTGTTTCTGAAAGGTCTCATTAAAACTCAGTATTTATAAGAAGCAGTTCTTTATGCCAACTGAAAAAAAATATAACAGCAAACCCTTTGCCCATGGGAGGGATATAGAGGCACAATCACCCTTGACCATTTACCTGCAGGTTTACACATTGGGGAAGTCACAGAGATCTCAAATCTTCTCTAAGATTTTTAGTATGGCATGCATACCTATGTCTTGGAAATATCTATATCAGAAAGCCAGTAGCACCCTGATCAACCTTAGAATCACCATGGTTCTAATTGATCTCCCCCTATAAATAATATCAATTGCCTAAAAACATAAGAGTTGAGTACTCTTGTTAAATCTACAAGGATATCATGACCTTATTTTTTTGAGTTATCGTTTGTTTTTGTTTTATATATAACATAATATTATACGTAACATAATTCATATGTATAATAAAATGTAATATATATGATTTGTTATGAATGTATAATAAATTATAATATATGTGTAACCAAGAGAAACAAATTCTCAAATTAGTAATGTCCAAAAATCTATGTATCATTCTTTTTTCCCTTTTTTCTCCCACCTGACCAGGAAGGCAGGTGATATGATATAGGTTGTACATATGTTATCATATAATACATATTTCCCTGTTGACATCTTGTGAAATAAGATATATATATGTCTATATATATATCTCTTACATTAGAGAAAGAAATCATAGAAAAAATAACATGAAGAATGATATGTTTCAATTAGAATTCAGACTGTGTTCCTTTTATGATAGTTGATATCCTTTTTAGCCATGAGTCCCTTGGAATTGTCCTGGATCTTTGCCTTGTTGATAATGGTGGCCATTTACAATTGATCATTATATATTATTATTGTTACTGTGTACAACATTCTCCTGGCTCTGCTCAGTTCATTTGGCATCACTTCATATAAGTCTTTTCAGAGTTTTTTTTAATATCTTGGTTGTCATTTCTTCTGGCAAAATAATATTCCATTAAGATAATATACCACCACTGATTTGGCTATTCTCTGACATCTCTTTAATTTCTAGTTCTTTACCACCACAAAAAGAGGTGCTTTAAAATTTTAGAATGTATAGTTTTGTTTTCTTTTTTCTTGGTCACCTAAGGAAATAAACCTAATAATGTTATTCCTGGATAAAAAGGTATACCCAATTTTATAATCCTTTGAGTATAATTCCAGATTGCTCTCCAAAATGGTTGGATCAATTCATAGTTCCACCAACAATATATTGGTGTTCCTATTTTTCCACATCCTCTCCAATATTTATCATTTTAGTCAATTGGATAGGTGTGAGGTAATAATATTCACTTTTACTCTTTAAATGTCATATCATTTCATATTTCTTTATGGTATCAGTGGTGGTACAAGGTGGAACAGCTACAATAAACAATAGATGCATTGTTTAAGGCACATGACTCCCTTGACCCTGGTGTTTAAAATTTGTCCATTAACAGTGCTAATTTTTTAACTTTCTTGGACATTTTCTAATGACTCCATCAAAGGGATTATAGGAGCATGAGATGGAAGAGAGACAGAGATGGAGACAGAGAAATATGGAGACAGAGACGGAGATTGAAATAGAGAGAGATAAAGGCAGAAAGAGCTAGATAGACAGAGACAGGAGACAGAGAGATAGAGACAGAAAGAAACAGAAAGGTGAAAAACAGAAAAAAAGGAAGACAATGAGGCAGAGACAGAGAGAGATACACACAGACACATATACATGCACAGAGATTTGGATTACTTCCATGAATCTGAAGGAATTTATTCATACAATAGAAAGCATGGAACTTTTGGTCAATAATCCACTGAAAAATGGGAACTGCTCTCCCTCTCATTGGTTGTTCTACCTATCCAAGTGATTGCGTAGCTCCTTAGTGCTTTCAAGTCAGAAGTCTCTTCCTGTATATCTTTTCTGCTTGCCTCAAAAAGAGACATGTTAGAGATTGTCAACCAATCTACCCTCTCATTTTACAAATGAGGAACTCATTACCTGGGCAAGTGAAGAAGAGACATGACTAAGGTAATAGATGTAGTTAAGCAGAAGTAATAGAAATTGAACTCGGGTCCTTTGTGCCAAACATAACATTTTTCAACTATGTCCCACTAGGTTACTTTTTTCTTAGCTATACTCTTGAAAGTAAGTACTCTTTGCTGCTTTTTATTTTTCCTTTTGCCTCTTTCAGAATTCAACCAGGGATGTTAAGCATCTGATTCCTGTGGTTGTCTTTCTATATTGCTTTGTCTTGAGTGACAGCTTGATAGTTACGTCCTAGGAGGAATGGGTTTCCCTTAAAAATAGGAACAAAGTACCCTGGATGGTCATGTTTAGCTCCTGGTTAGCCTCTCTTTGTGGATTATTTAGATTTATGGCATCAGGGAAAGGTTAGAGATTCCAGAAAAAGACATACATACTTGACTTTCCAGATTTCCAGAATCACAAAGTTAGAAGGGTCTAAGAGGACAAGTTGACTGAAAAAAAATCCCTATTACAACATCTCAGGACAGTGATTACTGATACTGATACTGAATCATGAAGACTGTGATAAAAAGAAAAGTCCTATTCAAGGTACCATTAAAATTTAACAAGGAAAGAAGCTTTTCAAGAACTGTTGAGTCTAGATTGTCAAATATGCACGTGTTTATCAGAAAGAACTGTATATCAGAAATGCAATCAGGACAATCTAAAAAATATGTTCATTGGGGCAGCTGGGTAGCTCAGTGGAGTGAGAGTCAGGCCTAGAGACAGGAGGTCCTAGGTTCAAACCTGGCCTCAGCCACTTCCCAGCTGTGTGACCCTGGGCAAGTCACTTGACCCCCATTGCCCACCCTTACCAATCTTCCACCTATGAGACAATACACCGAAGTACAAGGGTTAAAAAATATGTTCATTAAAGACTTAGATGTTTCAGAAAAATATGACACCCTGACATACACAAGATGCCATAGGACACCAGACAACCAGGGAAGGGAAATAGAAACTTGATCCCCACCATCTGTCTCCTTGCCAATTTGTACATCATCGAAGGGAAATGCCCATCCTGGGGATATTTTTCCTCAGGAAAACAAGCCAAGGTGGCGACCTCTTTCCCAAGTCCTTTAGCCCTATCTGGGAACTACTTTCAAAGAACCATCCCAATTGATCATTGACTAAAGTTGCACATAGCTCCTAGTACCAGAACCTTCTTCCTTAATATACCAGACTACTTCCTGCCACTTGCTGCCTTAATGGCTGCACAATGCAGCACCAGCTGGGCTGGCATGAGTGATTCTACCCATCTTAGTGCTGACTGAGTTAGTAACCTCCCCTGGCCCTGGTGCTGATGTGTGTTTGTGTTGTTGTTTTTTCTTTTCCAGAAAGAGTGTTAACATTATTCATCCTGCCTGAGTCTAGGGGAATTTATTGTAATTAAAATGCAGATGTGTTGGAAATGGAGTTCCTTTAACATGCTGATCCTATACCTGGGGACTTGATTTATTTGTGGGCTAGGAAAGCACTGATGCCCTCTGGGGTGAAAGGAGTGAAGACGGTGTCTCTGAGATGTTGACTTTGCTAGACAGGATTTTGAATAACTTAATGAAATTGTGGATTCATAAAATAGCTGAGCAGTCATTGGGATGAGAATATCCATAGCAGAGGGACTGGGATTGGTGTAATTATTGAGTTATGAAAAAGAATTAAGAGAGAATATAGGATATAGGAAAGAGAGGAGACTCAAGATATGCTTATGAAGATGATAATTTTATCTCAAGAAATTATAGCAATCCTCCCAGACAATTGAGAATATACCCCTTTATATGGTTCTGTTGTCCCAGATGGATGTAAGAATGTAAGTGGATGTGATATATGGATGAATAGGTAGATGGATATACACAGGTGGATATAAAAATATCAAAGACAGATATTTTGGTACTATGTATCTTATTTGATGACTCTGTATAGACATAGGCTTAAACAGAATCATGGAGGAGTATCTGAAGTGAGAGAGACCATAGGGATCATCCATTTCAGCTCTTTTATTTAAAAGGATGGAAACACCTTGCTATAATTGCAATTGCCAATAGGTCTTGAAACAGTTAGTTTGAATGTAGACAAGGACCATTGAAGGGTCCTAGCTTAGTAAATAACTAGTGAATTGGGTCTACCATGGCCTCATATGGTTCTTCCTTTATGAATACAACTAGTTTTGGAGAGGTGAGAAGAAGTAGATTTTTTTTAGTCTGGTATTTATTAGCTGTTTGTTGCTGGGAAAGTCATTTAACCTCTCTGAAACTCAGTTTCCTTATTTGTACAGTTGAAAGAATAATTCCTGTGCTTTATTTCTCCCAGGTTCATGAACAAAGCAACAAGTAAGACATAAAATTGTATACAAAATGTATAATAATAAATATTATTCAAAAATAGCAACAATTCATATAATTTAATTCAAAAGCCATTAGATATTTGTTATATTCAAGATTTTATGTTGGATAGTAGGAAAAACTTGAACTAAAATGAGACAATCCCTACCTCAAATAACTTACTTTCTTAATGTTACTACATATACTAATAACTTATAGAAATATTTTGGAAAAAATGAACATCACTTGCCAGCATAATAGTAAAGACTGATGACGTGGACCACTGGATTTGTTGAACTTAACTGAAAGTAGTGCATACTTAGACTATCAAAGAATCCTTACCTTCCATTTTAGAATCAATATTATGTATTTGTTTGAAGGCAGAAGAGTGATAAGGGTTAGGCAATAGGGATTAAGGGACTTGCCCAGAATGACATGGCTACTAGGAAGTGTTTGAGGTCAGAATTGAACCCAGAACCTTCTTTCTTTAGGCCTAGCTCTAAATCCACTGAGTCACAGAGATGTTCCCTCTGAACTGTCTATTAAAAAGGCAAAGATCCAAGAGTGGAAATAAAAGATGTTACATGGAGTAACATCTATGTAAACTCAACCAATAGAAGGCAAACAAAGACAAATCAAGCAAATGGTTAGACCATTTTGATTTATTGACATAGAGGCACTTTATGATAGGGAAAAAGAAATGACAGAAAGTTTAAAGAGCTAGGCTTTAAAGAGTCCAGGATAAGTGATCAATGGAGATTTTGTATGCCAAAAGGCAAGATGTGACAGCTAAAGGAAAGAGAAGAGCAAGCTATTTAAGTGACTTAATTAAGGTCATATGGCTGTTTAGTCACAGAGCCAGGACTGGAACACAGGCTACTTTAGCATGGACCTACAAATAATTTAACAACTGCTACAATACCAATGCTCTTCTTTCACCTTTTAAAATGGAAAAGAACTTTTATTTCTTTACTTCTTGACATTTTCAACATTTCCTTGAAACTGGTAGTTAGGGAGCTGTGATTTTTAAAAAAAATCTCTGTCTAGTACTTAAATCTTATATGTCCTTCCCCTAATTTAATGGCTTATGGAATTTAATTCTCCAAGAATGTGAACTCATAGAATTGCTTAGGAAAATAAAAAGGACTATGAATGGTCATATTTTATTCCATTCATATGCATAAAATAGATAAGAAAAGTATTTAATGAATTAAAATGAATTTAGAGACTTGTATATGGTGAGCAATTAGTCTTGTTAAGAAATGTTCTTTTTAGTTGATATTTAATAATATTTATTTTAATATTTAATAATAATATAAGTAACTTCTTAATGATTTTTATGACATAACTGAATAGATATTTTAGAAGCTTTTAGAGCTTGAGATAAATTTGGCATGCATTACATATATGAAATTGAAAGTCAATAAAATAAAAGTGGGGTGAATCTTCTTGTATATGTTAAATTATTAAAATCTTTATTCTTAAAATTTAAGATTATAATAGAATTATAATCCCCAAATTAAACTTTTTGCTATAGAGAAAATATAGTAAAGGAACAAAAATCTTAAAGCAGAATTCTGTAAAATCTCCTTTAAGCTGTCCTTACCTTGCCTAGAGGATCTGTTCCAAAAGTTCATTTTTGGTTGGTTGTTTGGAATGGAGAATATGTGAACTCTCATTGACCTAAAAGATGGAGTCTAATTCCTGGGACATACCACCAAAATCTACTTAATCCTTCCTTTACATGAACAAGAATCCTGATGAGAATTGTGATGGGGAGGGGACAAAGAGTGGTCTGAATCAATGTAGGAGAAATGCACCCACACAGGTAATAATGCCCCATTTCTAGAGAGGAACCATTTTCAAAGTGTGTCCTGGGGACCTTTGGGAATATCAAAGACCCTTTCAGGGGATCCAAGAGGTCAAAACTATTTCTATAAAACTGCAAAGACTTTTAAATTTTGAATATGGTAAATATCAACAGATATAACCCACATAAAACAAAGCTCTTTGGTGGGTTCTCAATAATTTTTAAAAGTGTAAAGGAACCCTATGATTAAAAAGAAAACAATTGCTATATAGTGCTAAAATTTTCAAAACACCTCAAAGCAATTCTATGAATATTATTTTCACTTTTCGGATTAGGATTCTGAGGATTGGAAACTTTAAATTGCTTTCCAAAAGGTACAGAAATTTTTTTTTAAGTTGTGCAATGAAATTTTATTTCTGTATATTATTTATTTTTGTTGAGTCAAAAATAATATATTAATGTGGTAATTTATATATTTAAGGAATAATATGATGTAAATAGTTTGTGCATAATATTGACAGAAAATTTTTGATAATGGAGACACAAAGCCTTTGACTTACAAGACTTATTGAACATTTGGTATCTTTCATTAGCTACTATTCTCATATCATAAGACTGTATTGGTTAGATTCAAAAAGGAGAAGAAAATATGTACATAGCAGTAAATATAAGGCAATTTGTTTTTTTTTTGGCTAAGGGGAGGAGTCGGGGGGGTGAAGGGGAAAGTAAGAACATGAATCATGTAACCATGTTAACTTTTCTAAAAAATAAAAATTATTAAATGGGAAAAAGAAGAATATTAGAAAGGACCATTAGATTTGACAATTAAATCCTTAGGAACTTTGGAGAGAGTCATTTCAGGTTAATGATGAGGTTAGAAGCTGGATTGCCCAGAGAGTTGAGAGTAAGGGGCAAGAAATTGATGGCATTAATTGTAAACAAACTTTTCTTTTTTTACACGCATGGCACATTTTTTAATTGTTCATTTTTGTGAGTAATCTTATATAATTCAAACTCCAAAACAAAAACCCAAATAAAGATTTGGAAAATAAAAAAAAAGAAATTTTTATTGATTGATCTAGTATTTGAAAATATGTCTGTCCATGTGATCCAAGACCAGTGTTCTCTCCAAGGTGCTATTCATTACTCCTCTCGAGTAATAAAACACTTGGGTCATAGAACGTTAGGGCTAGAAAGGTAAAATGAAATAGTTATATCAATTCATGTTTCTGGAACACTTCACATTTTATGAATTGTTTTTTTTTGCATGAATAGTGGCCATTAGATGGCAGAGTATTGGGCCTAGAGAGAGGAAGTTCAAATGGCTCCTTAGACCCTTTCTGGGGAAGTGATTAACTTTTATCTGCTCAATTTCCACATTTCTTAAATGTGAACAATAATAATACTTACCTCCCTAGAATGGTTGTGGGGATGAAATGAGCTACTTTTTGTAAAAGATTTTGTAAATCTTAAAATTCTATTGTAAATGCTAACTGTTTTTGTTTTTATTATAGCAAATCTCATCAGGTAGCTAGTGCAAGTATTATTATAATCATTTAAAAGATGAAGAAATTGAGGTTCCAAGAGATGACTTATTGACATAGGCTAATTTTAACTAAAATTTAGATTTCTTCCTGCATTTAGTGCTTTTCCCAATAGTTTATTTTTCAGTTTCCAAGAGAAGTATAATACTGAATTAATTGTATTATTTCAATTAAGTCAATCACAACAATTATTTAATAACTACTATGTTACAGGTGTCTATAGAACAAAGAATTAAATAATATTCTAAAAAATCTCACTCACTTTCTAATTGTACTAACTAGGATTTAGAGCTTTGTTTCTTTGAGAAAATGTATCCAACCATCTAACTTTGGACTCCAGCAAAATATCAGCTCCCATAATCATGAATGGTTTATCAGCAGCATTGGTTATAGTTGGGGGGAGTTGTGAAGGATCTGGGTGGGTTGGGCTAATGTTTTTAACAGAAAAAGGATACCAGGGTTTTATCAAGAATGAATGCAGAGGTGGGATGATATGAACTGGAAAGAGTAACTTGTGAACTTTTTATTGTACTAAATCTTCATGAGAGATGATACCCTTTTTCTTAATGAATGAAGCATTTACAAAGCACTGTGCAAGGACTGGTGATATAAATAGAAAAACAAAATAATTCCTGCATTTGCAGTTCTCTAGGAGCTCATATTCTAATGGAAGAGATCACACACATAGAAAGTTGCAGTTGCCAGATGGAAAAGTCCTAGGGTCCTTAGGATATAGTGGCAAACATGTTAGTTCTTCTTCTTTAATGTTATCTCCACTAATAAAATCATATCAGTTTCTGCTTTTGAAGATTTAACAATTTCAAGGATTTTGATGACAAGAACTTTCCTTTTTGGGTCTTCAGCAGGCATGATTGCAGCAACTGCAGTAGTAGTTGCCAGGCTATCTCTAGAGGTGTTACTCCCCAGAATGAGTGCCGAATGCAACGAGAGATGATTCCTTGATAGGAGTATGATATTCTCAGGCAAACTGAGTTAAGGGCCAAGATAGCTTCTATCATAGGAAACAGAGGCAGACCTCTACATTGAGAATACAGCATTCCCAATTTTTTTTTATATATGGGCAATGTGTAAGTCAGGGACTAATCAGTGTTATTTTAAATTAAATAAAAATTCAAATTTAAAAAGTTAAGTTAAATTTAAAATTTCTTCCTGGATATAGAAGTGGGCATTTAGGTTCTATAGACTCTTCTCACAAATATGAGATCTAATCTGTTTTAATTATAATCTTTTCTTTTAGGGAATTTTGGTTTAAAGAAACCATGGTATTTTCCCTTTACTATGTCATACTGGAAGAACTTGTGTGGCTTCAAGATGAGGACGCAACAGCACATCAACTCCAATCTCTTGTTATTCAATGAAAACTTCTTGAATAAAGGTGTGTAAAAAGATGACAGATTTTGGTAACTTTTTGACCCTACTTTTTTCTTTATTGAGATCAATAATTTCCAGGGAAGTCTTATATATATTCTTTATAAGTACAAGTAGAGAATGACTCTTTTTGGATTTCTGTGATATCATGGTAGCTGCCATACTTAAAGACCTTGGATACTCTAGGTTTGTTTTTTTTAAACCCTTATCTTCCATCTTTGAATCAATATTAAGTATTGGTTTCAAGGCAGAAGAATAGCAAGGGCTAGGCATTGAGGAGTTAAGTGACTTTCCCAAGGTCATACATCTGGGAAGTGTCTGAGGCCATATTTGAACAATTCTTCCCAGGACTTCCCATTTCTAGGTCTGGCTCTCTATCCACTGAAAAATCTAGTTGCATCTCCTCTAGTTTTTAATTGCAGGTATTCTTCTTTTAAAACTCTCTGTGGCTCAAAGGGATTTGTTTAGGAATATATCAAAATTTCTGATGTAATGCCAGATATAATCTTATGTTTGGTTCATTTCATCCTGATGTGCCATACGTCTGTAACCAAAAATCAGTAGTGCTGAAAAGATCACAACTAGAATTAGAGAATATAGGAGAGGATTAGACTTTTGTCACTAGAAAGGATCTTAAAGACAATTTAGTTTGACCATCTGATTTTACTGATGAGAAAACTGAAGCACAGGGATAGGAAGTGACATGCCCACTCTCAGTTAATTGGTGACAGAATTAGAACTGGAACAGAATTCTTCTGACACCCAATTCAGTGTTCTTTTCATTTGGTTAGGATTTAGATAGATTTGAAATATGTAGATAAATAGGGTTCTCAATGACACAGTGTTGTGAGTAGATTTAGGGAACAGGAACTAGAATTGAAATTTCATTTGTATAGGCAATTTCCTCATGGGAAAACTCCCCCCTACCAATGCAAGGTTTTGAGACCTTTCTATGCAATGTAGAGCAGTGGTGTCAAACTCAAATAGGAACAATAGAAATGGAGTCTACTAACATTTCCATAAAGATCCTTGATTGCACATTGTCTTAGAAAACAAAGAAAAACATCCATTATCTATGTTCTCTTAAGAGGCAGCTAGATGGATGGCTTAGGGGAAAGAGCACTGGGCCTGGAGTCAGGAAGACTTGAGTTTAAATCTGGCCTCATACACTTGGGCAAGCCATTTAACCTTTATTTACCTTAATCCACTAGAATAGGAAATGGCAAATCATTCCAGTATCTTTGCCAAGAAAACCCCATGGGTGATATTGGCGTGATAAATAGTTCACAGAATAACAAAGAGTTGAATACGACTGGAACAACAACAACAACAAATGTCCCCTTTTGTTTTTATTTTGTCAAATATCTCCCAATTACATTTTAACTGAGTTTGGGTTGCATTCAACACTGCAATGTTGCAGGACAGCATAATTGATACCACTGGCTTTGAATACTGAATAGTTTGATGACTTTTCCCAAAGCTACAGCCTGTGTGTATCAGAAGCAGGAAATGAACTCAGGTCTTGCTGGCTTCAAAAACAAGTCTGTCTATTACACAATGCTGACTCTTCATGTCATGCAATAATTGTGTTCGTACAAAGAATTTTTCTTGAGAAAACCAGTGTTTTTAAAAAAATAAAATATCCTATTTTATGAATGCACATTAAATCTTAATTTTTTATTAAGGTATTTTTGGTTAGTCATTATTAAATCACAATTAATATGCAAATAATCACAATTAATATGCAAATAATGTCATTTCTTACCATAGGGAACTCATTCCATCAGTACGGGATGTAAATTTTCAATTGCTTATTATCTAAGATCTAAGGAGTTTACAGAGACACATCAAGGTTAAACATCTAGCAAGGAAGCTTCACAGGAAGCATTTTAATCCAGGTCAGCATAAGATTATACATTTGGGAGTTTAAAGGAATCACAGAGATCAATTAGTCAAGCCTCCCTTTTTATAAAGGAAGAAAACTGAGGCCAAGAGATGTTAAAAAGGTTACCCAAGTTGTCACAAATAGTAAGTAGCTTAATCAGGATGACCAAGATCCTTTGCTTCCTAACGTTCCTTGCTACCATGCTAACTGCAAGTCTAGCCCTCTATTCATGATAATATGTTGAATATGGAGAATGTCCATCTTTTTTGGACCTGTCTTTAAATGATACCTCCAAAACCAATTCATGATCAGAATAATATAGATACAATCAGGAAGACATTAGTGAATTTTAAATAATGGCTTTTTAATTTTTCAAGTCTTTGCTGTTCTATGACATTATCCTGTTTGTCCACACAGGGTCTCTGCCACCAAATGGGCAGAAAACAATTGAGGATGGAATCCACAAAGGAGTGACACTGGTATCAGTTACCAAAGAGTATGAGGGTGACAAAAAAGCTGCAGTTAAAGAGCTTACACTTACATTTTATAAAGGTCAAATCACTGCTCTGCTGGGACCCAATGGTGCTGGAAAGACCACAATTATGTATGTCTACTTTAAAAATGGTTTACTATTAGGTAATTTGGTTCTTTTAAAAGTTGATCGATGTATAAATCAAAAGAGTTGTTATCTAATTTTTTCTTTCTACTGCAAAAAGTCCAAGATATATGATACCAGTCCACCCAACAGTGCTCCGCTAAATGGCCAATTTTAATCTGTCTTCTTCCTTAACTACCCAATTTAATTTTTAGGCCCTTACAAGAATAGAGCTTGCTGTATTCTTGAGACTTTGGAGGGGAGGAGGTGGGTTGTAGAGAAAGAGTGAAGTGGTCTGTGAACCCTGAGAAGTAATAAACATCTTTCTCTTCAGCATGAAAAACAAATCCATTCTCATTTCCTGCAAATCGAACTTGTAAGAAATTGACCATGTTTTATTTAGTTCTTACAAACTTCAATGGTTCATGTAATTTTTTTTCCTCCCACGAAGTTCAATTTTCCTTGAACCCAAATAAGAAGATGAAGCTCAGAGAGGAAATAGAATGTCATTTATACTGCTGAGATTTTTTGGAAGCTCTATTAGGCTCTTGTGAAGGTTGTCTTCTTATTCTGTGACCAAATGACAAAAATTTGGGTTTAAAAGCAAGATTTGTCTGTAGAAATATGTGACAAGGATAAAATAGTCCTTGAGGCATCAAGGGCTAATAGACTCTGAGTACATAGTATCTCTGAAGTGAATCAAAAGTGGGAAAACACTTGATTTTGCAATTTTGCTAAAGTTAGAACACATCTTCCTATATTCCAGTTTGTCTCATTAAAATGCGAGATTGGGCTGTATTAAATTGGACTAGTTTAATGGTCTCCCTGTTTCCCCTTCCAAACTTTTGCATGGCTTTGTATTTAGACAGAAATAAATTTTAAAAGCTCCAGCAGTCCATAGGAAATACAAATTATTTTTAAAGGAAGCCGAAAGAAATTACATAAAGTTCATGCTATTTTTCAGGTGCTAAAATAGTATGGCAGGACAGAAAAATGTAACTATTGGAAATATTTGTTAGCATTGGAACTCTTTGGTGAAGTGACTAGAAAGAGCAAACAGATTGAGAATGCTTTCTATTTTCACAAATATGCTTTATAATTTACAAAAAAAGTGCAATTCTATTTTACAGGAATGATTAGATTATGATTCTGAATTTTTTCTTTCTTTCAAAATTCATTTATTTTGATGTGGAAAGCACCCCAGAGGTCAACCAGTCAAAACTTTCCATCTTACAAACGAGGAAACAATTTCAGAGGTCATTCAGCAGAGGCAGAATTTGTACCCACATGTTCTGACTGGAGGGGAGAAGCTGCTCTTGGGTTTCCATCTATCTTTCTCTCTTAGTCAGTCAATAAGCATTTATTAAATACAATGTAACAAGCACTGTGCTAAAGGCTGGGAAATAAAGAAAAATTGTAAGAACAAGAGAAATACAAAATACATTGGAAATAATCAATAGAGGGAAGCAAAATAAGGATTTTTAAATTTGATCCTGGAGTGAAGGGTGCCCCTAGAGTTTATTCAGTAGGGTGATAACATGATCAGACGTGTGTTTTTTTTTTTATTGTCTATAGTATCTTTTGTTTTTTATTTTTTAAAAACATTTATTAATATTTATTTTTTAGAATTGTTAACATGGTTACATAATTCATGCTCTTACTTTCCCCTTCACCCCCCGAGCTCCACCCACCATGACTGATGAGTATTTCCACTGGTTTTAACATGTGTCATTGATCAAGACCTATTTCCAAATTGTTGATAGTTGCATTGGTGTGGTAGTTTCGAGTCTACATCCCCAATCATGTCCGCCTCAACCCATGTGTTCAAACAGTTGTTTTTCTTCTGTTTCCTCTCCTGCAGTTCCTCCTCTGAATGTGGGTAGCATCTTTATCATAAATCTCTCAGAACTGTCCTGTGTCATTGCAGTGCTGCTGGTACAGGAGCCCATTACATTTGATTTTACCACAGTGTATCAGTCTCTGTGTACAATGTTCTTCTGGTTCTGCTCCTTTCACTCTGCATCAATTCCTGGAGGTCTTTCCAGTTCATCTGGAACTCCTCCGGTTTATTATTCCTTTGAGCACAATAGCATTCCATCACCAGCATATACCACAATTTGTTCAGCCATTACCCAATTGAAGGGCATACCCTCATTTTCTAGTTTTTTGCCACCACAAAGAGCGCAGCTATAAATATTTTCATGCAAGTCTGTTTATCTATGATCTCTTTGGGGTACAAACCCAGCAATGGTATGGCTGGATCAAAGGGCAGGCATTCTTTTATCACTCTTTGGGCATAATTCCAAATTGCCATCCAGAATGGTTGGATCAGTTCACAATTCCACTAGCAATGCATTAATGTCCCAGTTTTGCTGCATCCCCTCCAGCATTCATTACTCTCCCCTTCTTTCATTTTAGCCAATCTGCTAAGTGTGAGGTGATACCTTAGAGTTGTTTTGATTTACATTTCTCTAATTATTAGAGATTTAGAACACTTTCTCATGTGCTTATTGATACTTTTGATTTCTTTATCTGAAAATTGCCTATTCATGTCTCTTGCCCATTTATCAATTGGGGAATGGCTTGATTTTTTATACAATTGGTTTAACTCCTTGTATATTTGAGTGGCTTATCTTAGAGGCAGCTGGATGACTCAGTGGAGAGAGCACTGGGCTTGGAGTCAGGAAAACCTGAGTTCCAATCTGACCTCAGACAATATCTGTGTAACCCTGGGTAGTTTGCCTCAGTTCATCATCTGTAAAATGACCTGAAGAGGATATAGAAAACCACTTCAATATATTTGCCAAGAAAATCCCAAGTGGTGTCATGAAAGGTCAGACACCACCAAACAACAAGTAGATTATCTTAGTTAGGATGATAGATCATTTGGTAGAGAAGATGGGGATGGACTGAGGTCAGAGACATCAATCAAAACATTATTATAATGGTTCTGACATGAGGTGATGAGGGCCTTCACCAGAATGGTGGCTGTGTGAATGGAGAAAAGTTGACAGCGAGTCCTGAAACATGAATGGAAATAGTTTACATCAAAACTACCACAGATGAAGATGTATTTTATATTTCAACTTTATGTTTCCATGATTTTATAAATATGGAAACTATCGAGGAAGGCTGCAACTCCTCTGTGAGTTACATAGTTTAACAGTTTGCCATGGACAAAAACTGTCACCCATCATTGAATTTTTCGGTAATGCCTCTATGAATCCGGTTAGGCAGGTTCAAAGGCGACAGACATGCAATCTGTACTCAGCTTTCTTCCAAGTTTTTGATGCAAAAATATGATTTGCCAGAGCTTGGGCTATGCTAGAAAAGCCTTGAAGTATGCAGAATGAACACCACACCATAAAGAAGCACCAGAGTACAATATTAGGAAAGGGTAAAAACATGTCTTTAGCTTTCATCATCAGTCAAAGAATAGCTATTAAAACCCTGGTGAGGATAGGAATTGTAGAAAATGCACTATTATAGATGGCTAAACAAATAAAATGATGCATAACTATGTATTTAAATCTACTCATAATATGACTACATCACTTTGTGAATTGTTTATATGTTGACATATTTATTTTCTTTTTCAGATCTATGTTGACTGGATTGTACCCTCCGAGTTCTGGTACTATCATTATTAATGGCAAGGATATGCAGACACAGCTTGCTGCTATCAGGATGGAGATGGGTGTATGCCCCCAATATGATGTCCTCTTTGATAACTTATCTATACGGGAACATTTATTGCTATTTGCTTCAATAAAGGCACCACTGTGGACAAAGAAGCAATTATATCAACAAGTTAATAAGTTAGTATTACTGCTCCCTTATTTCATTTTCCTTTGGTCAACAAAATTAATATTGAAGAATATGGTTGGAAGTATGGGCTAAACTTTTGAGAAAGAGAATAAATTACATTAAAGTCAATAAATATTCATTCTTAATGCTGCATTGAGTAGGAACTATGTGGATTCAAAAGGAGATTTTTGATCTAGCTGAGAAAAACATTTTTACTCATAAGGCAATTAAGGCATATTTACCCATAAAGCAATAAACTTCATTATTCAGAATTATAAGGAGTAGAGAGAAAGTTGAGATCGCTGTGGTTTGGAATAGTCCTAGTGGTTTTCACTGCAAAGAGGAAACTTGATCTGAGTTTTGGATAATGGAAAAAATGAATAGATGTGTGACTGAGTGAATTAAATAAAAATTATTATTTTTTTGTGTGAAAAATATCATGCTAAGTGCTAGGGATGTAAACACAGGGGAAACAGTCTCCATCCACATAGAATTTGCATCATTATTGAGGGAAAGTACTGGAGTGATGACCAAGAAAGAATTCTTTTTTTCTCTTAAGTTACCAGGATTTTGAACAGAGTAATAGGGTAGTCTGTTCATTACTGCCCAGAGGTGATAATAGAGTTGACTTGATTAAAGTTCTTAGAGCAAGAGGTAGTAGGGTAGAGGGCGTACACCTGCCTCAGGAAAGAAAATAGCTTCGATGAAGATGGAGATGCCAGGTTCTTGGAAGGTCAGAGCTAAATGGCTTAAATCCTCCAGGTTATGGCTGGATTTTATGAGTTAGTGAAGAAAAAGGAGGGTGTATCAAAAGGGAAAAGAAGGCTGCTAATTTGTACTCCTGATGGAAGTGTCCACTGTAGCTGTTAAATATAGCAAAATTTAAAATTCTTGAGGCCAATTTGATGCAAAAGGGAGGAACTCGACTACTCTGTGGGATCATCATTTTCACCATCTCAAAAATGTCAGTGCAGCAGCGATGTCATTAACAATGGAGCCACAGGGGTTGGTATATTTTGTCATGTGTAAAATCATTTTTATTGTATTTCTGGTCCTTGTTTTGGCTTTAAAATGACATTTGTCTATAGTTAGCTGAATGCTGTCACACATACCGATCATCTTAACCCACAGTTTGCCTTCTCCATCAAGAGCATGGACTTCAGCAGCAGTATAAGAGATTCAGGTCACACCAAAGGAAGACCTTTCTGGCACCACTGGCTATTGAGCACTGGAGCAAATGATTGAGGCAGAAGAGCAAATCTTTTCTGAAACAATAATGGATATGAATGTTTCTGATATGAACTTTTTGATATGAAAGTTTAAGTGCCCTTCTGCCTCAATATTCTTATTTCCATCCCTATCATCTATTGATGTGCGTGTTTTAATAATTCAAGATCCATTCTAGGTTAATGAACTTTATAAATTTGTTTCAGACTTCAGAATGATAAAACCAAACAGAATGAGAGGAGACAAAATTTTGTTTAATACTCTATATTTGTTTTAGCAATAACATTCCTAAAGTGACCAAACACTGATCCTGGATGGAGGCAGATATGGCTAGAAAGCAGTTCACAGGAAACCCTGCTTATTACCGTCCCTCCAAAAACAACCCCAAACCCCCAAACCTCATGGTTTTAGGGGGCTGCAAACTCAAAAAGTTACTCAGTCAATAAACATATATTTTGTATCTACTGTGAGCATGGCACTGTGCTCTGTATTGGTGATACAAATACCAGTAATGAAATAATACGGAGAAGGAAACAATAGTGAAAGGAGCTAATGAGATTTGAGCCTTTGTTAATAATATTCAAGGATTGGGGGCAGCTGGGTAGCTCAGTGGAGTGAGAGTCAGGCCTAGAGACAGGAGGTCCTAGGTTCAAACCCGGCCTCAGCCACTTCCCAGCTGTGTGACCCTGGGCAAGTCCCTTGACCCCCATTGCCCACCCTTACCAATCTTCCACCTATGAGACAATACACCGAAGTACAAGGGTTAAAAAATAATATTCAAGGATTTAGAGATCATTGTATTATTTCTTGTTTAGACCACATCTGGGGTGTGTTCTCTACTTATTTAGGTATATTTTAGAAGGAACACTCAAGATCCTGATCCAGAGGAGGATGACCAGGATAGCAAGGGTACCGGAAAACATGCAATGCATAGATTTGCTGAATATAGTAGGGATTCTTTTAGGTCTAGGGAAGAGGAGACTTACAGATGGGAACATAAAAGATATCTCCAGATATTTGAACAGCTGTTATGTTTAAGAGGGCTTAGATTTGTTCCGTTTGATCCCAGAATTCAGAACCAAGACTACTATGTTGAAGTTTGTAGAGATGTAGTTTTGGACTCACTCAGAAAAAGTAAAATGTCAGCACTTAAAACTATCCAAAATTGGACTGGGTTCTTTTAGGTGTATTAGAGGTCTTCATCTCACTGGAGGTCTATGACCACTTATCAGAGATGTTAATAGGATTTCTATTTTGAACAATAAGCATTTATATAATATATGTTATATGCCAGGCACTATGCCAAATTCTTTACAAATATTATCTAATTTCATCATTCATAATCACCTTTTGTTTTAGATGCTATTAATATCCTCGATTTATGATGGAGGAAAATAAAGTCAAGTGTTTCTCAGTCACACAGCTAGTAAATGTCTGAGGCTACACTTGACATTAGGTCTTCCTGACTCCAGGTTCAGTGCTCTATCTACTGTGCCACCTAGCTGACTCTATTTTGGTTACAGGTTGGACCAGATGACTTTTAAATTCCCGTGGTTGTATAATCATAAACTTTGAATTGGAAGAGACTTAGGGGTCATCTAAAACAAATCTTTCATTTTATAGATGATGAATTCAGACATCAGAGAGAGTAAATGACTTTCTGGAGGTCACATAGATAAGATGGCAGAACTGAATTTTTAATTTATGTATTATGAATTCAATTTAGTGCTCTTTCCATTGAATCATGTAACAATGATTCTTATTTATCAACTTTGCTAACAACAGTGTAGACTACTGTCACAATGAGGTTTGTTTTCTTCATAGTTGACCAATCTGGAGAAATTTAGTTGAGGTGCTCATGGGGTTCTACATTTGTTTAATGCCCCATAAACAACTGAACTACCTATTTTTGAAGATCATGATTTATGTCTCAAGTTTATGCCACCTGGTTTCCTCTATTTTGATTTAAAATTGTATTGTCTTTTTTTTTTTGAGGAGGGAAAGAGTCTTCCTTCTTTCTGAAATATCATTAAGTGACTAGTGTTTCATTTCAGTCTTAGCCAAAGTGATTCTCTTTTGAGGGTGCAGGGAGAGGTGACATTTAAAAAAGTGATCCTCTTTCCAGGAATCCACAGAATAACAAATTTGGAAGCTATGCCAGAGTCCATGTAATTCAATTGGCAGCTGGACAAGAATCCCCTGAACAACATACTCAACAACTGTTCATCTAGCCTTTGTTTCAAGAACTCTAGTGAGGGAGAATCTATTAGCCTAGAGGCATCCTGAGGCAATACTTTCCATTTTATTAACAAAGATATGCTCTGCAAGTAGCAGTGGAAGTTTCCCAACAATAGTAGACATATGAGTTTATTTTCCCAATTTTACTTGTTTGGAGCAGAGTTTAGTGGAAAGTGTGCTGGATTTTGAGATGAACTCTGTCAATTTGTAAGTTCCAATAAAACTTGAGTTATTTTTATATTAGGATAGTATCACCCAAATTGGTCCTTGATTTTATACAGGTATACATTTGTATCCCAATTGTATATATGTGAAATCACCATTGTGATTTCTGCAGGATGGGGAACTCTCATACATAAATTCCCTCCACAAACACAGATAAACAATTCTGTAATGTAAAGTCAAAAAAAGTTACTAGGGGCACTGAAAAGTTAGGTGACTTGTCCAAAGTCACATAGGCAGTAAGTATAAAAGGTTGGAGGTTTTCCAATTCTGAGGCCAGCATTTTATCTACTATGTCACATTGTTTTTCTTTAATTACCTAAAAGTAATTGGCAAAGTAAAATTTTATAGTTCACATTCATTTTTAAAATGAAAAAAAAAATAAGAGCCTTTCCTCACTGAGAAATGATCTAAGAATATGAAGAGACAATTCTCAAGGGAAGACACCCAAGATATTTATAAGAATAAGAAAAAGTGTTGCAGATTCATGCTAACTGGAGAACTGAATATTAAAGCAATTTTGAAATCTTCCACTTTGACCATCAGTTTGGTAAAGATGACGAAGAGAAATGATAAGTTTTTGAGAGGCTGTGGGCAAAAGCACATGGATGCAATGTTTGTGTCTGTATATCAGGACAAGCATTCTGGAAAGCAATTTGAAATTAAAGACAAAAAATTAACAAACAATGAATGCTCTTTAGCTGAGACATAACCCTGGTAGATCTATACCCAAAAGAAATCAATAAAAAGAAAGGATACTTTATGCACAGAAGTATTTATGGCCACTTTTTTTGTAGTGGCAACCTCCCACTCCAAAACAAACTTTAAACTACAGAGACAGCTATCAATTAAGGAATGGCAGAAAAAATGTAGTATAAAAAAGTTATGAAACACTCCTGTGTTGTAAGAAGTGATCAAATGGATTGTTTCAATGACACAAGGGAAAATGTGAATCAACTGATGCCACATGGAGTAAGTAGTTACAGTAAAACAACTTATAAGTTCAATATTATAACAAAGAACACTTTTGAAGATGTTAATACACTGATAAAGAATAAAGTGAGCAGAATTAGGAAAAATCATATAACAAGCACACAATTTAAGAAAAAAAGAAAGGCTTAAAGCAGGCAAAGTGATGATTAATACAATGACAGTTTATGATTCCAGAGGACTGATGATGAAACATTCTATTCACTTTCTGAGAGAGCTGTGATATATACAGAGTGTGGAATCAGATATGTGGGCTTTTCTTTAAACCTCTACCTTCCATTCTAGAAGCAATACTTTTTATTAGTTCCAAGGCAGAAAAGTAGTATGGCTAGACAGTAGGGTTTAAGTGACTTGCCCAGGATCACAGAGCTAATAAGTGTCTGAAGCCAGATTTGAACCTAAGACCTCCCCGCCTCTAGGCCTGGAAGCATATGCTTTTGTATAAAAACTATTAAGGAAATATGTTTATGCATATTTGCTACCTGGAATTTGTTTTTCTTTTATTTTTAATAGGGTAGGAATGAGAAAGCGGATAAGTAGATTTCTGTTCATTAAATAATTGAGAGGTGAGAAGATACTAGATGTGGAGCATTGCATACACACTTTCAGTTACTGTATTAATTTTGCTTTATTGTATTTTACCTTGTCATAAGAGACCTCAGAGAGGGGAGAGCAGTAATCTAGTAATGTTCGTAATATGAAAATAAAGCAAATGAAAGCTTTTTTAAAAGTGAAAGAAACATGTGGTAGACTGAATATATCTGGTTATGAGTCAGAAGTATTTCCTTCTGCTTTCTCTCAGTTCTATGACCTCAATTTTGTTGCTACAGTTGAATTCAAGAAACCGAAAGAAAAAAAAACCATTGTGTAGAGGATATGTAAATTTAATTATTTTTCAAAGCAAAAAAAAAAACTGTAAGAAAAAACACCAGAATTTGTAAGAGTAAATGGTGTTATCTCTACTCCCTCTAATAGTGGGTACTTAGAACTTTAGATAATTAAATTTCTATTAGTGATGGCATGGACTTGTTGCATGGTTAATTAGAATATGTGAAGATGTACCTGTCTAGGTAGAACAAATTCTAATCTCAGCTTTCTTCTAGAGATCTCCATTTGGTCATGTTGAATGTTACACTTCAGTATCCTGGAGTATAATTTGGCTTTACAATGTAGATAATAGATTGGCAAATTGGACCCACTAGAAGGCACTAATGGAATCAAAATAACCATTATGAGAGGCAATGAAATAACATAATGGATTGGCTGCACCTATAATGAAAGTTAAGCATTGCTTAGAAAAGAATGGAGATGACTGAAGAATCTCAGTTTCAGGGAATAAACATTTCAGCATGCTGATGCAAAAGATCTCGGTACATTTCTACCCATACAGTTTGAGGAAAGACTACTTAAACTAGTAGAACTGGTGGTCATATCATCAAAAGCCATTCATCCATTCATCCTTGAGAAATTTTGTAGCATCTTCTCTGTGCAGGGCACCTTGCTATAGCACACAATCAAGAGGCACACAGGATGAGAAAGCATGGGTGGGTTTTTCTTCTACCTGAGCCATTGAAAAGAGTATTTACCTTTTTGGATCATGGATCTATTGAAGCATAATGATTACTATTTAAAGAATGACAGGGGACCCAGGGTACTCACTATCATAAGCATTGACTCTGCATAGGTTATAGTAAGCAATCTTCTGGCTTTAATTTGTTGAAAAATTTTGGGGTATTTAATAAGCAGTTAATGCATATATGTTTATTAATTTAAAAAACTGTTTTCACAGAAAATGAATATTTACCAATATCCAAAGTATTCATTAACTGCTTACATGTAGAACTGAGTTAAACACTGTATGGAGGTGATTTCTAAGTGAACACAAAAGACATAATGAACTGCTTACTGGTGGGCTACACTGCTGTCAATTCAATTATAATGACATATTTCACTTTTTGTTTATTTCTTCATTCATTCATTAAGAATCCTTAACGGCTACTATGTACTAAGGTGCTGAGGAGAGAGAAACATAATGCTGCACAGGCATGGTGTATATCCCCAGTATAGCATGGAATGCAATTATATGGCAGATATAAGACATATTGGGATGAGTATAACTATGGTACAGAATATGATATGTGACGATAGCATAATAAATAGAAGACCATAATTTGAAAAAAGGGCTGGAAAGTTTGTAAATTCCCAGGCTGTGGATGCCAAGATAAAAGGCTTAATTTTTATTTTGTTCAACTGAGAAATATGAATGGCTTTGATAAAAAGATGAACATGATCAGATTTTTACATAAAGATGATAAGCTGATAACTTGTTGAAGTCAACAGGCATTTTTTAAAAGAATTTTTTAAATTTAAAATTTATTTTCTCAATTACATCTAAAAAGAATTTTAATATTCTTTTAAAGATAATTTTGGATTCCAAATTCCCTTTATTTACTACTACTCAAGAAGGCAAGCTATATATAGACTATACATGTACAGTCAAGCAAAATATATTTTTATATTAATCATTTTACAAAAAAGAACAGAGACCCCAAAAGACAAAACCAAGAAAAACACAATAAAAATAAGGACATTAAAAAAGAGTGTTTTTATCTATATTCCAACTCTATCACTTCTTTCTGTATAGGTAGTTATCTTTAAAAAAAATCATAGATCATTTAGAATTGTCTTTGATCATTGTATTGCTAAGAATAGCTAAATCGATCATTGTACGCTATTGTTGTTACTGTGTACAATAAACTCCTGGCTTTGCTCACTCCATGTTACAAATCAGTTCACATAAGTCTAACCAGGTTTTTCTGAAACCATTCTGCTCTTCATTTCTTAGAGCAAAACAGTATTCCATCACAATCATATACCACGATTTGCTCAACCATTCCTCATGTGATGGTCATCCCTTCATTTTCCAATTCTTTGCTACAAAAAAAAACTGTTATAAGTATTTTTGTACATATAGAGCATTTCCCTTTTCCTTTTCTCTCTTTGAGATACAGACCAAGCAGTGGTATTGCTGGGTCAAGTGCATGCATAGTTTTATGACCCTTTGAGCAAAGTTCCAAATTGTTCTCCAAAATGGTTGAATCAGTTCACAACTTCACCAAGAATGCATTAGTGTCCTAATTTTTCCATATTCTCTCCAGCATTTGTCATTTTCCTTTTCAGTCTTTTTGGTTAGAATTGTTTTAACTTGCATTTCCCTAATCAATAGTGATTTAGAGCATATTTCATGTGAGTATAGATAACTTTGATTTCTTCTTAAACCATTTTTTCAATTGGGGAATGACTTGGTATTCTTACAAATTTGATTCCATTCTCTATATAAATGCGAAATGAGACCTTTATTAGAGAAACCTGCCTTAAAATGTCTTCCCAAAGTTTTCTGTTTTCCTTCTAATTTTGACTGCTTTGAGTTTTCAACAAGCATTCATGGAGTCCTTTCTGTATGGAAAGCAACATGCTAAGCAATGGAGTGTAATAGATTTAAAACACTTGAAGGGATCTAAAAAGTCACCTAGGCTTATTCTGAATGCAGGAACTCACTCTACCAAGGGATGCCAGTACCTTTTCCAAGATTTCTTGTTATGGGATGTTGCCTATAGCACTGAGAAGTTAAGTGATTAGCCTAGGACCACATTGTCAATATGTGTCAAAGGAGCTCCTTGAGCTTAATTCTTCCTAGCTTATAGGCTACCATATATAAGAGGCAGCTAAGTGGAATAGTACTATATTGCACAGGACCTTGTGTTAAGATTTGAAATAAAATCTTTCTTTATTTAGTAGCTGGGTGATACTGGAGAAGTCATTTAATCTCTGTCTGCCTTAAGTTCCTCAACTGTAAAATGGGAATAATAATAACTATCTTCCAGAGTTGTGATACTCAAATGAGATAATTAAGTAAAGTGCTTAGGACAGTACCTGGCACCTAGCAGGTGCTTAATAAATGTGTTGATTCTATTAACTCACATAAAATATAAGGAAACAAATACCCTGAAATTAAGTCACAAAGTGACTGTTTTAGAGGCAGAATTTGAGCTTAGTTTCCTCCCAATTTCAGAGACAGTGCTCTGTCCTTCAGTACTAACTCTCAACTATAGACTGCTGAATTCTAAGGAAACATTTTGATTGGGTTGAGATGGATAAAAGCCATGTTAGCATTCTGTGGATCACAGTGATACACTTTTTCCTATTCTAGAACCCTTCAAGATGTGGAGTTAACCCATCACCAACACAAACATGTCAGAACTCTCTCTGGAGGAATGAAAAGGAAACTCTCAATTGGTATTGCCTTTATTGGAAACTCAAATGTTGTTGTTCTAGATGAGCCTACCAGTGGTGTGGATCCTTGTGCCCGCCGGGGCATATGGGATATTTTACTGAAGTATCGAGAAGGTAGGAAATGAGCACCATTCTCTTTTTTTGCTCTGATAAGATAATATTTGTTTATAACAAGGCCAAGATAATCATATATAGGGATGCATTTTTCATTGAGAGATTAAACAGAGAAATATGTGTTTTATGATAATACACATACAACTTATATAATATTACATGCCTTCTTGGGGGGATATTTGGGAGAAAGAAAATGAATAAAATTTTTGGATATAACCAACTTTAGGAGCATAGGTCTCCCCAAAGACTTAGGACTATTAAAATCATTACATAATCTAATTTACTCTTCTTTTATTCAATTCCAATCCCAGCCCATGCCAATTAATGGATTTGGGATAGGAATTTTATTAATGTAGAGAACTCCCGGGTGAGGAAATGAAAGATAATACCTTTCTTATGACAAATGTGGAAATAGAGATTATATGGTATGTACAACCTATGACATAATAGTTGCTGTTTTGGTGAGGGAGGAGGATTGGAAGGGAGGAAGAGATCATGGATCAAAACTGTCAAAAATGTGTGTTGAAAACTGTATTTACATATATAATTTGGAAAAAATTTTAAAAATGATAACACCTTTCTTTCAATTTAGAGTCTTAGTTGCTTAGAATAACAAAAAAGTTAAGTGGTTTGCTTATAGTCATGCAGTGAGTATGAGTCTGAAGCAGTTTTTTTAATCTAAATTCTCCTAGCATGGAGAGTGGCTTTCTATAAAATCTCCAAATTCTCAAACATATTTATTATTGTAATCATCTACTCCACTCTCAGCAACTTTAGAAGAGGGTAAGGGATCAGGAACTGGCGAGAAAGCAGGATACAGGAACAAGGAGGATCCATTAAAAGTAAATTGTATTGGGGGCAGCGAGGTGACTTGGAGGATAGAGTCAGGTCTAGAGACAAGAGGTCTTGGATCAAATATGACCTTCCTTAGCCACTTCCTAGCTATGTGACTCTGGGCCAGTCACTTAAATCTCATTGCTTAGCTCTTGCTGCTCTTCTGCCTTGGAACCAATACAGAGTATTGATTCTAAGACAGAAGGTAAGGATTTAAAAAAATTGTACTTTTTAAAAACTAAGGACCTTTGTTCCCAAGAATTTTGAGATTGAGAAAACCCTGTCGTAACAATTTCTATAAGTGGACCTGTAGTTGGAAGCATTATACTAAATGGCTTGTTGTGGGTCCTTTCAAAGGCTAAGATATTCTCTCACTTTTTTGCTCTGGAAAACTCCTTTCTCTCATTTACATGCAAACTGACAAGCATGAGGAGTTAACATGACATGATGTCTGAGGATTCATCAGAATGACAGCCAGCAACCTAGATAAACAGAAGGCAAATCAAGAGAGAAAGAAAATTCTCTTCCAAGATTTCTTCTCCATCTAGCATTAGTTTCTCTTGCTGCCTAATAAATTATTTTTTATTATTAGTGGATTCATTTTGAGAGAATGCTATCTGAATTGTTATAAGATGGACATTTCTGAAAATATACAACCTGGGTGGTTATGATTTTGTGTTTTGAGATTTATAAATTATTTATATGTTTTCTGCTTACTTTCTTTCCCCTGTCTCCATTCAGCTGTGAACTCTTTGAGACTATGAACTATTTTGCTTATACTGATATCCATGCTGGTGATTAAGATCCCTAAAATTTAGAGGTTCAGAGCTCTGTATCTTCATGGTCTATTCTGATGTCTCAAAAAAGAGTGTGAGGGACTTCAGAGCCACTGCCTCATTAGTGCTGGATGCTAACCTCTAACAGTCCCCGAGGCTTTTAAGATCTTCATAACGGATCTGTTTTACTGATCCATCCTGAGCTTTTTAAAGAGAACTGTCTGATATTTTAAATAAAATTTTTTGGGGCACCTGGGTAGCTCAGTAGATTGAGAGTCAGGCCTAGAGACGGAAGGTCCTAGGTTCAAAGCCGGCCTCAGACACTTCCCAGCTGTGTGACCCTGGGCAAGTCACTTGACCCCCATTGCCTAGCCCTTATCACTCTTCCACCTATGAACCAATACACAGAAGTTAAGGGTTAAAAAAATAAAATAAAATAAAGAGAGTATTAGGATAGAGATTTATCTATTAAAAAATAAAAATTTTCCCCAGATTATATGTAGATAAAATTTTCAGTAATTGTTTTTTGACATTTTGTGATCCATGTTCTCTCCTTCCCTCCATCCCCACTCTTATAGATAGCAGGTAATATGATAAAGATGGTACATGTGTTATTATATAATACGTATTTCCCTATCATCATGTGAAAGAAGACACATATTGCTTTTTAGTAGAGAAAAATTCATGGAAGAAATAAAATGAAGAATGGCATGCTTCAATCTGCATTCAGACTCCATCAGTTCCTTCTATGGCAGCGTACAGCCTTTTTGATCATGAATCTCTTGAAGTTGTCCTGGATTCTTATATTGCTGATAATAGTGATGTCATTCATAGTTGATTGCTGCACTTATTGCTGTTGCTGTGTACAAAGTTCTCCTGGTTCTGCTTGCTTCATTTTGCATCACTCAGTCTTTCCAGGTTGTTGTTGTCGTTGTCATTTTTGGTGATCATCTTGTTCATCATTTCTTATGATGCCATAGTGCTCCATTACAATCACAAAACTCATCCAGCTGTTCCCAAGAGCCCTCTGCTCTTGGTGCTTTCAGACACAGACAACATTTTCCCCACCTTTGATCATGTCTGGAGACTGTGGCTTGACTTTTTGGAGGAGGGGAGAAAGGGAACCTTTGCTATTGCCCGTGGGCTTCTGGCTAATGTTTTAGGCAGTTCTGGGTTGAAATAAATGAATCATTGTAGCATCTCATGAGATTTCATAATCATTATATGATCTGGTATGAATCTCATGATTCTGTTGGAGTAAATATTTGGGAACTGGGGAATCTAAATGGAATCTGAATGCCATTCTGGCAACTATTTTGGCCAGAAGTCTTTCTTCCACTCTTTCCAGTCTTATAGTTTTCTTCCTTCCATAAGCTCTGAATTCTAATCATACTCACCTACTTATTGTTTCTTAGAAATGATGCTCCATTCCTCATATCTGTGTCTTGAGACTGGCTGTCCTCTATGCCTGGGATGCTCTCAGTTCTTCCTCCTCATTTCTCCCTTCTCAGGAGTTGACTTACTTCAGGACTCAGATCCTAGGATACTTTTTTTACAGGAAATCTTTTCCTGCCCTTCTCTTTACCCCTTCCCCATAATTTTAGCCACTGAATTGCTAAGGTCTTTCCCTCTAAAGTTACCTTTATTTATTTTTTGTGTGTGTATATGTATATATATATATATGTTCTATTTATTAATATTTTATGTGGATATAAATTCCTTGGAGGCAGGGACTGTTTTTACTCCCCCCACTCCATATCTGAAGCTTAGCATATTGTCCAGAATGCAGCAAATGCTTAATATGTGCTTACCTGTTTCATCAACCAGACCTGTGATAATCTTGGTACAGGGATCTGCCAGTGAGGAAACACTTTCTACCATTACAAATCTGTATATGTTCTTCAACTTATATATCACTGAGTTAAAGTGTCTTCTATTAGTCATACAGCCAGCAAATGTCAGAGATGGAATTTGAACTCAGTCTTTTCTGACTTTGATTCTGGCTCCCTCTGGTGTTTCTTTATCAGTCTTTATCATAGTAGATTTCATTTTGCCCAAAAGTTTATTAATTAAAATTAAATTAAATGATTTTAATTAAATAATTTATTAAATTGAGTCATTTATAAGCCAGAATAGTAGTAGATTTTTAAAAAATAGGAACATTTAGCATGAAATATAGTATAAAACCTTTAAAACAGCAAGAAGATAGCATATTAAATAATTTCTATTCCCTTAACAATATCTTATGGACATATACTTTGTTTCTTTATCTAAATTCTATTTTAATCTCTTCAAATTGATATAGATACAAGCCATTCCTCAGCTGATAAATGGGCAAGGGACTAATAGGCAATTTTCAGGTAAAGAAATCAAAGCTATCAATAAGCACATGAGAAAGTGTTTAAATCTCTTACAATTAGAGAAATGCAAATCAAAACAACTCTGAGGTACCACCTCACACCTAGCAGATTAGCTAAAATGACAGCAGAGGAGAATAATGAATGTTGGAGGGAATGTGGCAAAATTGTGACATTAATGCATTGCTGGTGGAGTTGTGAATTGATCCATCCATTCTGGAAGGCAATTTGGAACTATGCTCAAAGGGCTTTAAAAGATTATCTGCCTTTTATCCAGCCATCCCACTGCTTGGTTTATACCCCAAAGAGATAATAAGGAAAAAGACTTGTACAAAAATATTCATAGCCACACTCTTTGTGGTGGCAAAAAAATTGGAAAATGAGAGAATGTCCTTTGATTGGGGAATGGCTGATCAAATTGTGGCATATGCTGGTGATGGAATACTACTGTGCTCAAAGGAATAAAGAACTGGAGGAATTCCATGTGAACCGGAATGACCTCCAGGAATTGGTACAAAATGAAAGGAGCAAAAAAAAAAAATGAAAGGAGCAGAGCCAGAAGAACATTGTACACAGAGACTGATACACTGTGGTACAATTGAATGTAATGGATTTCTGTACTAGTAGCAATGCAATGACCCAGGACAATTCTGAAGGAGTTATGAGAAAGAATGCTACCCACATTCAGAAGAACTACAGAAGTGGAAACACAGAAGAAAACTGCTTGAACACATGGGTTGATGGGGATATTATTGGGGATGTAGACTCTAAATGACCACTCTGGTGCAACTATCAATAATATGGAATTAGGTCTTGATCCAAGAACTCATACCATTACATAGGTAAAACCCAGTGTAATTGTGTTGGCTATGGGGGGGTGGGAATTTGGGGATAAGGGAAAGAACATGAATTGTATAACCATGGAAAAATATTCTAAAAATAAAAAATAGAAATACAAAAAAATAAATTGATATACTTTGTTTTGATTTTAGACATAAAAATGGATTAGAAAAGTTTTATTTGAAATTAACTGCAAATAGCAGTTAAATGTATACCTGCTCCATCACTTGATCTCTGGAACTTAATCCACTACTTTGAGTTCAAATTAATATTGTCTTTGGAATATTTCAAGAAGTAAATACCCAGGAAATACCTGATACTTCATTTCTTTGTGACCTGTAATTCACAGGTACTTACTATCATAAATTAGTTTGGCCTTCTTTGGGACCTCCTTGGTCTCTATAAAATTCTGAAATTGGTTTAGGAACTCATATAACCTTTTTCTCTACCTCATTTTACTTTTGAGATCAAAGAATTAATATGTTTATTTCACCTTAGTTGTCAGCAGTGAACTTAATAAAAGCTATTTAGAAATGCTAACGTAATGGTTTCATAAGCTTTAAAAATTAGGTGAATTTCTTTTGTTTTCAAATCTTTTCATTCTTAACTTTGAAATCTCTGTCTCTCTAGTATAGGCCTTCTTCACCTTAAGCCTGTAGTGTTCCATTAGTTTTCTAATCAGTCTTTCTGCATCGTTTCTCCCTCCTCTAATCCATCCTTTATTAGGCAGTCAGAAGGATTTTTCCTTAAGTAAGGAAATTTCTTTAAATTTCAATGTTAATACCAATACCTCCCTGTTACCTTCAAGATCAAATGTAAAATCCTTTCCAGGATTTAAAGCCCTTTAAGATCTGGTATCTTTCCTTTTTCCCAGCAGTCTTACACTTTTCTCCCTTCCACACATCCTATGATCTAGCTTCTCTGGCATAATAGCTATTCCTTTTATGCTCTCTCTCCTCTCTCATTGATTTACTCATTCTCTCCTATGTCTGGAATACTTTGTCTTCCCTTTCCCTGGTTCCACTTGGTTCACTTAGCAAAATTCCTACTTCTGTAGAAAGCCTTCTTCAGTTTCACATATAGTAATAATACTTCCTTCTGAGATTATTTTTATTTATTACGTAAATAACTTTTTTTATACATGATATTTCCATTAAACAGTGTTTCTACTTTTCTGTGCAACCTCAGCACTTAGTAGTGTCTAGAACAGTAAATGTTTAATATCTTATTCACTGACAAAGAAACGGAGGCTTATAGAAACTAGATGGCCGGTTCAAGGTCACCAAGGCATTAAATAATAGATCTGAATTTTGAATCCAGATTCATGGACACTAAATATATTGCTTCTGATATATCAAGTGACATAATTATTTAAATCAAGAAAATGTCAAGAATAGAAGTTCTTTAAATTTTGTAACCAATATAAATCTGACAATTGGTTTTGATTCATGTCAAGAACTCATGAAAAAGTCATATGTCTTCAAAACTTAAAATACCTGTAATTCATTGGGTTGGGGACTTCTTGTAATATATTATATCCTTTTAAGTTAAAAGGTAGTTTTGGAGAGAAATTATATTATTAATGTAATGTAGGAATATCAGTAGAAAGTGCTTAAAGTCATAAATTTAAGGGTAGACATTTTGGGGAAAAGATTATTATTATTTTTTATACTATTACCCACATATCAGTTTGTTCAGTCCTGGACATATTCACATGTGCCCCTCTATGTTTACCACATAATGTTTGCTATGGCTACCTTCATTCTCAAATAGAAATTAGATCAGGTTTTTTTACCTGTCCATTAAGAAAACTATTTGTAAAAGTGATTTGCTTATTATTTTTACTTTTTTGATGCTGATTACTCTTTTAAATGTGCATTTTTATTTTTTATATCATCATTACTTCTATAAAAAGGAATGTATCTTAATGGCAAAAAAGAGAGACTTTAGAAAAGGAATGATGAAAATGAATCAAGACAAACTATTTTTATTCCAATTTTAAATCTTAGTAGCAATTTTTCAAATCTCTCTACCTGCCATTAGATGTTCTTTAAGATTAATTAACAACAGGATAACATCAATTGATTGACCAATGAGGTCTTATAAGAGGACTTATTTATCTTTCTTTTACGTTACTTAGAGAAATTCTTAAATATGAAAAACTAATAGGGGTTTGTCATTCTGTCATCTTATGAAAATAGGGGATAAAATTAATATAGGTCTTTTCTTCATGATAAATGTTTTTGTCTCCTGACTTAAAATGCATAGATATTAAAAAGGGAATAGAATTTATAAAACATATACATTAGGGAATGATTATTTCTTTTGACAAAAGAGCTACTGTGGTGTTTCTTTAAATAGTCAGGTTTTCCAATGCTCTTAAATGTGTTTTAGCCTACCAAAAAAAAAACTTTTCAGAACAGCATGAGGTAATGGAAAACATTATACCATATAGTAGAATTTCAAATTGTGTAGCATCCATGTTTCTGAGAGGAGTTCAAGCTGCATCACAGAATTCCATAGTGCCCCCCAGAACTCCAAGGGAGGGGGCAGTTAAGGGCAGTTGGAGTCCTGGTATAAAAGCCAGGTCACCCCTCTTGCAAGAGTTCTTGGAGTTCTGGGGGGCACCATGGAATTATGTGATGCAGCTTGAACCCCTCTCAGAAACATGGATGCTACAGTTAGGAGGGGACCTTAGTGGTCATCTAGTCCAATCCTTTTCTCAAAAAGAACTGACCCTGCTCTAAATATTTTGGCATACAATTGATTTTTGTATCTTTGATCTTTTTTGACATATGCTTGGCAAAGGGATCTTTAGATCAAAGGATTTAGACATTTTAGTCCTTTCTTGGTATTATTCTAGATTATATTCCTAAATGATTAGGCTATTTCATTGGTTTACCAATAGTTTATTGAAAGTTACTCAATTTTAGAGACTACATTTTCTCTATCAATCAAACACTGAAAATTTATTAAGGACCTAACTAATTGCCAGGCATTGTGTTATGATATGGGGGTGCAAAAGGTATAATGAATAGATAATCCCTGAAACCTCTTTGATTATGAATTCCAATATTCTACTAAAAGTTCATATCTGAGAGTATCCCAGTATAAGCTTTGTTATTCTATTGATTTTGAAATGCAGGTCGTACCTTAATCTTCACTACACACCACCTCGACGAGGCAGAAGTGCTTAGTGACCGAATTGCCATACTCCAGTGTGGGCAACTTAGATGCTCTGGTCCTCCCTCCAGCCTAAAGGAAGCCTATGGCCATGGACTCAGCCTGACCCTGACAAAACAAGTAAGATCAGAAACTAGAACTTGAATTCTATTTTTACAAATCACATTGAGAAAGTGTTTAGTGTGAGTTAGGGTAATGGAGACCTAAAGGCAAAACCCAAACCATTCCTACTCTCTCAAGGAGCCCTACATTCAACTCAGGGAAAAATAGAATATGTTTATTACAGAAGATTTCAGGACATAATGTGGGATAGTAGAAAGAAATTTGAATCTGGCTTTAGATAAAGGGTGTTGTTTAATTCCCAAGTCAAGCATTTTCTACCACTGTGACAAGTCTCTTTAAATTGCCTGAGTTTCAGTATCAAAGAACTTCAGACTTGGAAGGCTCCAAGGTCTAACTTATTCCTCTATGGTTATTTTTTCTATAATATTCCTAAGAAGTAGTCATTCAGCCTTCATTGAAGTCCTCAAGTGGGGGCAGCTGGATAGCTCAGTGGATTGAGAGTCAGGCCTAGAGACGGGAGGTCCCTAAGTTCGAATCCAGCCTCAGACACTTCCCAGCTTTGTGACCCTGGGCAAGTCACTTGACCCCCATTGCCCAACCTTACCACTCTTCCACCAAGGAGCCAATACGCAGAAGTTAAGGGTTTAAAACAAAAACAAAAACAAAAACAAAAGACCTCTAGTGATAGGCATTCCACTACTTTCAGAGGTAGATTATTTTTCTATAAAATTGCTCTATTTTCAATTTTTTTCTCCCATCAAGCCTATGCCTACTGTTCTTCAACTTCTTTAAATCAATCAATCAATCAATCAATCAATCAATCAACATTTATTAAGTGCTTATGATGTACCAGGATCTTTACTTAACTTTGAGGATACTCAAGGAAGCAAAATATTATCCCTGCTCTCAAGCAGCTTACAATCTAACTTTTATTCATTGTTTTTAGTTCTGACAATCATGGTCAAATTTCTCTTCCATGTGATAACTATTTTAATGCTTTCAAAGTTGTGAAATGAGCACATTGGCCTGGAAAATCTATAAGAATGCTTTCAGGTCTAAAGATGTGAGTTCTTATGCATGAGGTAATTTTCTCTTATCATGTTTCATATGCAATAACTGGTAATAGTAATTATAAGTATATGTTGAGTTAAATTCAACATAACAAGTTCTTATTGGGGACTTCCTACTGTAATGCTGGCCCTAGAACTTCAAGATATAGAGCTAAGGTTATACTTTTTTGTTTTTGTTTTTGAGGAATTTAAATCTTGCTGGTGAGAAAAGGTACCCATGTAATATTTATAGAAAAATATGATGTGGTATTTAATTAGATATATCAAATGCCAAATCAAGCAAATGCCAAAAAATTTTGGTGCTTTTTGCAATTGCTTTGCCTGGCCAGAATGGTAAGAGATAGGTACTGACTTAGTGACCAAGAAAGGCTTCAAGGAGGAAGATTTTAAATTTTGAATAGGAGAAGAGAAGATTTAGATGTCTGATAGAGGAGGGATTATACTTGCTTCCATGGGTCAAAACTATGGACAAAAGTTAAAGTATGTCATATTAAGGCTTGCTGGAAAGAAAAACTTTGTAACAAATAGAACCTGATCAAAGAAGAATGAGATACCTCTGGAAGTACTAGCATTTCCAGTAACTGGAGAGAGATCTTCAAGTGAAGACTGTATGACTACCTGTTGAGATTATTGTAGAAAAAATAATGTACAGGTACAATAAAGCCTTTGAGATAGTTTCCAACAGAAATTCTGTGATTTAGGTGAACATTTTAGGTTGGGAGAGCAGAAGGAGCAAAGATGAAAATGGCATATATAAAGGATAGTGAAAAGATGAGTTTTAAAAGATTATTTTTTAAAGGTAAATAGAGGAAACAAAGACCAACAAAATTGCACAAAGAATAATACTAATAATTCAGGTTTACATAGTGCTTTAGATATATCTTATTTAATTTTTACCACAATCCCATAAATTCTGTATTACATTCAATCCATTTTAGAGTTGAGGAAGTGGAGAGGATGCAAGTAATTTGCTTAGGAACACATTGATAGTTAATTTCTAAGGTAAGATTTGTACTTTTCTCTCTATGTCAGGGGTCAGCAAACTATGGCCTAAAAGTCAAATCCCATTCTTATATATTTTTGTATGACCCTTAGATTTTAAAACATTTTTACATTTTTAAATGCAATGAAATTTTATTTAAATTTTTAAAAAACTATTCTTTGATTTTTGAGCTATGCAATAAATAAAAGGCAGGCTGGATTTCATTCATGAGCTGTAGTTCTCTACCCCTTGCTCTAAACCATATGGCCTCATGTATGCTCATCTATCACTTAGTATAATATATTATTTAAGGTAGTCAAAAAAGGTATTAAATTCACCATTTGATGAGGATTTTGGGGCCAAGCACTCATAGATTCATAGATTTAAAGTCATTTCACAAGTGTAGGGACTGAAGTCCAATGGGTGAAGTAACTTATCCAAGATCATATAGCAGTAAATGGATGGACTAAGATTCAAAGCCATATCTTTGGGCTGCAAATTCAGTGTATTTTTTAAAAAATACATCACAATTTCTCATGAACAAAGCAATATTTTAGAAATATTAGTATGGTAGAGGTAGACTGTATGGTTTGGCAGCAGAGGAACTTGAGTCAGAGAGATATTACAGAGCAGGAGTACAAAAGACACCAGCCATATATTCATAACACTCCCAGGTGTAGTCCAAACAAGATTAAAATGAAGTTTCTTTTAAATTTTACTATTATGATTTATGTACAAACACACACACCAAGAGGTGTGATTTGCTAAGACAATATATGGCTCACAGTGATCCTTATGTATGGTTTAATGGTTCTCATTTCTATTCAAGTTTTAGGAGACTTTTGAAACAGTTCAGAATAGTATTGAGGGGTTGGCCTATGGTGGTAATGATGGTAGTATACATAAATAAAATTAAAACATGTTTTGAAGGAAAAATTGGCAAGATAGATCAATACTTGATAAAGCTGATAAAAGAGAGGGAAGTGTTGAAGATAAATCCAAGAATGTGAGAACAGGTGATTGGAGAATGATGGTTCCGCTGAGAGAAATTGGGACCTTGGAAAAATGTTTGGTTTACGAGGGAAGATGATGTATGTTTAATAAGTTGAGTTTTACATGATGAAAAGACAGCTGAAGGCAGTTGAAATTATGAGCCTGGAAGTTAGTCAATATCAAGTTTTTAGCTGAAGATTTTACATTCATTTCTATAGAAGTAGTAGAAGTCATAAAACTGTATCTCATTGGTGGAGAAAGTATAAGCAGAATAAATGGCATATGACTGAATTGCAGAAGACTTCCATGTTAAGGGGATGGGAAGAAAATGAATTAATAAAGGAAATGCTCAATAAGTGTTAATAAGAGAAATAAATAAATAAAAGAGAAATAGAAAGAGAAAGGTTATAAAGATAGGAGTGTAAATAGAGTGCAATGCCTTGAAGTCCAAATAAAGTTTTAAGTGTAGGTTGATCAATAATGTCCAATATAACAAAATGGTCAAGGGAAATGATATGTCAGAAAGAATCTTTGGATTTGGCAAAGAAGGATAACAGCTTGGCTTTTAGTAATCAGTTTCATTATAGTTGTGGAAACAGAAAGCATAATGGATAGGATTTCTGAAATAATACTTACTAAAGTAATAGACAATCATTTGTAAAATCTGCAAGTCAATGAAAGGAAGATGAGGGTGGCATAAATGACTATTGTAAGTAGTTGTAAGTAGGACTTGGGCTTTCAATTTCTCCTTCCCTTCAATTGTAATAGAGATGAATTTATTTCTTGATCCATTGTTTTGTTTTACTAATAGTTCATATTTGTATCAAGGTGAAGGACAAAGGAAAGCTGGCCAATTTATTGGCCTTCAACTCAGGGTTCCAACCAACTGATGTTTTCCTTTTTGTCAATAAACACAAACTCTGCTATTATTATCTCATAATTCATTGCTAGTAATGCGGTAGTAAACTAGATTGCAGTGGTGATCTGGCACATACAGTTTTTGCCTTGTGCAAATCTCAAAATTGAATTTAGGTGACCTTCACAGTAGGGAGAGGTGAAATAATTGATCTATTTGTGAAGATGTCTTGTGTCTGATTTGATTTCTATTTGAAACAAACACATAGACCATATTGACACATGTCAGTGGGTGACTATTTAAATTTTACTTAATAGGAATTTTAATCCTTGTAGACTGTATAATGATTAATTCGAATCAATTGATGTCTCTTTGAGGTACTTGTGAATCTTACTTCTTCTCTCTTTGTTACTCTCCCAACTTCTTTGTAGCCTTTCATTCTGGAGACCCAAGATGCCAAGGACACACATCGAGTTACAACTTTGATACAAATATATATTCCACAAGCATTTCTTAAAGAAAATGGTGGGAATGAGCTAACTTATGCAATTCCAAAGGATACTGATAAAGCATGCTTTAAAGGACTCTTTCAGGCTCTGGATCAAAACCTACATCTTCTGCACCTAACTGGCTATGGAATTTCAGATACCACTTTAGAAGAGGTATTTGACATATTTTGTTTTTATTACCTCTTGCAACCTCCTTGCAACCTTCCCGAATAGTCAAAATTTAAGATCTCTCCTCCCATCACCATTTGTATTTTTATAGCCAGGGACTTCTTTTAACTTGCACATAACAAAATGAGTTTTGCAGAGATAGAAATAGAAAGGAAGTAAAAGAGAGACTGTGAATTATCTGTATTTATTTTAATTTTCTGGTTCATCTCATACTTTTGTGTCAAAGATAATTGTGAGTTTAAGACAGCATTATAATCTTGTCTTTTTATTCAAAGGATTTTTCATTTAGTTTTAATAGTTATTCTAAATGCTTCCTATCAGTAAGTCAGCCTGTGATCTATAACTGAAACAATAGTATCAGTGATTTAATACTGATGAGCTTGGTTACCTGTGGTAGCAATATCTCAATCATATATCTGTACTGATAACAGCTGCAGAAGGGGGATATGAATCTTGTACATCAAATCATCTTAAAAGAATTTTCCATTGCATCTTTGAAAACCCCAGGAAAATTGCATGATCAGCTTTTGGATGAATTCTTTAGAAACATTTCTTTGGAGCTTGAAGTCGTGCTGCGATATCTATTTGAAAAAATATAAATAGTAATGACATACATTTAAATGACACTTAGAGGTTAGAAATGCATATAGCCTTGGTTTAGTTTCAGATAATCCATCCTATTCATTTTATAACATAAAGAAAGTGAGGCGAGGGAAGTTGATTGATCTGATTAAGGTCATATGAGTAGTAAGTGGAGTAGACCATACATGAATCCTTGGCTTCTAACTGAAAATTCAGTGCTCTATCAAAATGAGGAAGGGTTATAATTCTGAGATCTATACATCTGCTGGTTCTGAAAAATTCAGGTACTGAGGGAATGATTTTGAATTAATATCACAAGAAAGAAATGCTTTCATTCAAAGTGGTAGTAATTCCAAGTTGATGGATAGCTCTCCCTAGTGACTACTATGAGTTTTTGACAAATGAATAACAAAGTTGACTACTTTCTGAATGTAAGAAGATTGATTTTTTTTAACCAAAAAGTTGATTAAAAAAAAAGACTGATTTGAAACTGCAAGATGAACTTTGCCCTGAATCCATAGAATAGTTATGTGGATGAAAGTAGATCTTCTTCTAAGGTCAGTTCAATGTGTTTCAATGAAAACAGTTCTGGATTTCAAGTTAAAGTCTTAGTTTTGAGTCTTGGTTCTGCCAATTAACACTGGTGTGACCTTGGACAATTGATATATTTTCATTTTCCTCATGTATAATAAGAAGAGACTGGCTTAGAAGACTTCTAAGGTCATTTTCTACTTTCAGTTTATGCTTCTATGACTCTGGTTTCATGTTAGTAACTGGGTCCTTCCCTACCTGCTGCCTATCATCCCCTACTCCAATGGAGCTTTGAGGCCAATTCAACTTGGCTGACCGTACTGTGTGATGTTGTATGTGACTAGGAATTATTCTAAAATATAGATAACTTTTCAAACTTTCTTCTGCCAACTATCTAAGTACTCTTATATAAACATGTATGTCTACTTCAGTCATGGAAAGTATCTGAGATAAGAAATCCTTAGTTTCTTCCTTTGAATTGGCCCTACTCTCCTTATTGCACATACTCCCTCCCCTGTGTCTGCCTATGTTTATGCTGGGTAGTACCTGAACACAGACGGTTCTTATCCCAGTCTCAAGTTCAAGTTCCTTTGCAGATGTGCAGTTGTAGTATTGTACTTTGCTAAATATATATACAAAAAGTTCTTATATATACAAAGTTCTTATGTATACAAAAAGGTCTCTTTTCTGTTCATCTTGTAAAAATTTCCCTATAATTGATATATTTCCCATATCAACTGATATTTCAAAGGACAATGAAACAAAATTATTTTGTTATGTCTTTCAAGTTCTGTTGAAAAATGCATGGGAGACACCTAAATGAAAGACAGCTTTTTAAGTGGAATTTTGCATCACAGAATCAAATGCTATTTTTCTGACCAATGAATAAGAAACACAATGAAATCTTTTGTTTCCTGTACCTTTTATTCAGTTGCTTTGCTATAAAGATGTGTTCTGCTGAACACATTATTCATTAAAACTTTTGGGTTCTCTGATCATGCCTTCATCAGGTTGCCCTGAATAATTATGTAGATCGGTGGCTTCAAACTCAAATAGAAACTGAAGCCATGAAATTGTACATATGGGCTGCAGCATATTGACTTAGAAAATGACATAATGAATTATTAGAAAATGACCCCCCAATTAGTGCCTTCTTTCTACAACCACCTCGTGTTTAATTATTTTGCACTTGTCCTCTTTGAATTTATTCTGTACATAGTTGTATGGGTTCCTTTAGAGTGGGGATAATGTTTTTTACTATGTAATCATATCTTCAGCAATTAGCATAGTCTATCTAGCATATAGTAAATGTTTAATTTTTTAAAATTAATTTTTAAATTAAAATTAATTTTTAAAAATTTTTAATGAAGTGATTATATATTTCAATAAGAGATCCTTTAAAGCTTTTAGAATTGTACTATCTTTAGCTTGGTTCTATTTTGTTTATTATTAGTCTAATTCAACAGTTTTTTTATCTTTTTTTCTTTAGTGCTATTTTTCCTTACTTATATAGTACATGAAAGATCATATGTAATGGCTTCATAATCACTGATGAAAAGATTAGTCATTAGAGTGACCTTGACATGCATTTCCCATTTCTCAACAACTTGTGATCCAATTTCTGCTTTCATTTTAAGGTTCTCTTGGAATATTTTGTCTTAAGCTGTCTTTAACGTTTTTTAAACCATTGCTTTTTAAAATATTTTATGAAAAAATACCGATCATATTCTTTTAACATTCCCTTTTGCACAATTTTAAAGATAAATTTTTATTCTAAATTGGTGCTACCCTTGACTGTTGTTTGGTAATGAGATGACATGTCTACTGGTTATGTTGGTTTCTGTGTTCTTCTGGTCTACTTATTATGGTGACTGATTTATCTTTTAATATCTTTAGAAATAGTTATTAACTGTGTTGATGTATATTATTTATATAGTCATTATTTTCAGTCTCAACATCTTAACTTCTGTTATAGTTATTATAATTGTGTTCCATAGCTTCATTTCTAAAAAATTGCTTCTGATTATTGATTTTGGTCTTCATGTTGATAGACTGATTATAAATAGCAGCTGATTAAAAAATGCCTACCACACTGGTAACTATTTATTTCCTGTTTGTAAGGAGAGATATTGTGGCATAGCAAAGAATCACTCTTAGAGTTAAGAAGAATCAATTCTTGTCTCCCATACATTGGGCTATGTGATCATGGGCACATTTTCTAACCTTCCAATAGCCCAGGAAAACCTGTAAGACTATAAACTGTAGAGCAGAAAGTCAAAATTCATTTCTTTTTCATTAATTTTAGTTATATCTGACTCTTTGTGACACCACTTGGGGTTTAGTTGTCAAAGATAAGAGTGATTTATCATTTCCTTCTCCACTTCATTTTACAGATAAAAAAAACAATGCAAACAGGTTTAAATGACTTGTTCATCTATTAAGTGTCTAAAGCCAGATTTGAACTCAAGTCTAACTGACTCCAGGCCTGGTGCGCTATCTATTGTGCCACCTAGTTGCATGGTCCTTCATTGGAAACTTCCTATAAAAATAAAATCACAGGCTTGGCATAAAATTTTTAAAAATCCATTTCCTTTTTATGATTGTATTTAGTATCCTCTATATCCAAAAACTATGTCTAGGTTTTGATTCATTTTAAAAAATCCTTTCTTTCTGTCCTAGAATCAATACTATTTATTGTTTCCAAGGCAAAAATGTGGTAAGGGCTAGGCAACAGGGGTTAAGTGACTTGACCAGGGTCACAAAGCTAGTAAGTATGTAAGGCCAAATTTGAGCCTAGGACCTCTCTCTCCAGTCATGGTTCTCCATCCACTGAGCCATATAGGTACTTCTGTGCTAATACTTCTTTAAGAAAATAGTAACAATATATCAATCTCAGGTTATTTATTTTTTTCTCTTGATATATTTTCTAAGATACACACACACACACACACACACTCCTCTATGTCCAACTTTACATTGTATTTAGTGGGTAAAAAAAAATTCAATTGATCGAGCTATGTATAATGATTAAATCATGTATCATTCATAAGTATAAGAATCGATTGGAATAGAGGTAGTTCCTTCCCCCAAGGAAGTTCTCAACTTGGCATCTATGGATTTTGAGGGATTAAATGAAGTTGGATGGAGAAATTTATATCTTTTTCTTTTTTTCTTTTTTCCACTTACCTCTAACTGAAATTTTCCTTAAATTATGATAAAAAACCACATTATTCTGAGAAATGGTCTATGAGGTTGTATAGACTGCTAAAAGATCTGTGACATTAAAATAAAAAAAAAGATAAGAATCTCTGGTTTAGAGTCTAACAAGAGAGTTGTCATGTACTAGGTACTGAATACAAAGCAGGATACATAAAGTATATTGAATCATGTCAAAAGTCAGAATAAAACAATTCATTGGCCCGTGTCAATAGTAATAATATTCCCCAGTATTTGCAAATATACTTGGTTATTCCAGTATAGAAGCAATCTGTATACTACCTCATCCCTCTGTCTTTGGTTTCATGTGTGTTCAGATGGCTTTGTAATTCTTGGTAAATTTGGGTTTACAGGGCCGGCTGCCAAGAGAAGCAAATACTGTCATTAAAATATTGGTCCTGAATAGACATTTGTCAGACACTAGTTGTCATAGTTTCTGATGTGAAGATAACAAGTAGGGAGACTGTGCGAAAATAGCTTTCTGTTTGTAGATCTGACAGATCTCAGTTGGCATAAATCATTGGCTTTCTGAAGTCACTGGTAGGCACCATTTTCTAAAGATGTTTCAACTTTTTGGAACCCATAAAAAAGGCAGGACACAGTTAGTGGGTATTTTGCTTTCTGAGGAATAATATGGGAAAAATGTTATTATTGCACAGATGTTCCCGTGGGAAACTACTGAGATCTGAAGCAAATTTGTGGCATCAGACATTTTTCAAAAGCATCTAATGAAGAAATGATAATTTTTTGCTTATATTTAATTTATATAAAAGTGATGTTAACTCCTGCAGGGTTGTAATTATGCATTATAAAACACTTCCTTGTTACTAGATGTTTATTGTTATTAACCTTGAAATCACAGAAGGGTCCTCAAGGGATCATATGATTCAATGTCTTGTCTTCCATCAAGTAAAAGCTGTTTCCATCTTAAATAACTATATGCATTATCTTCTTGAAGTTATCCAGAGATAGAACTGCTCCGGAGTTAGGTTGTTTCCACAAAATAGTAGTCTTACATAAATATAAAGACTTAAAATTAAAAATCCATTTACTTTTAGGTAAAAGTACTAAAAATCTACCTTTATAGGTTATTTTATGTAAACATAATTTATTTAGCACACTTCCAAACTTTTAGTAGGGTTTTAAGGCTTAATAGTTTCTGAAGTATGAATGCTACATATTTACAGAAAAAAATTTTTAAGTTTAATTATAGGGGGCAGAGAGGTGGTTTAGTGGATTGAAAGCCAGGGCTAGAGAAGGGAGGTACTGGTTTCAAATTAGCACTCGGACACTTTCTAATTGTGTGACCCTTGACAAGTCACTTAACTCTCATTGTCTAGCCCTTACCATTCCATTTTTCTGCGTTGGAACCAATACACATTATTGATTCTAAAACAGAAAGTAGGAGTTAAAAAAGTTTAACTATACATTCGCTTTCTACTCGTCTGGTTTTGTAAATTCTGAACTATAATTCATTTAATTTTAATTTTGTCAAGACGGAGTACCTTACCATTATGCATTGCATGTGTGACAGTTTCAGGATGGCACTTTTTCACTCTGGTGGAGGGGTAGAGAACATTTTTTCTTTGGCAACTACAATCACCTGATATATTTCCTTTAGAGAGGAGTTCATATCAAAACTGTTGTGTATGCATCAAAACCTCATTCTTTGATGTTCTTAAAGCTGGGATTACAAATTCAATCCTTTTAGTCACTGAGCAGCAGCTGATTAAAGTTTTTACAAAGTTAAAAAATCAACCAGAGTGATGTATAGCACAAAGCAGTGATTATGCTGAATTTTAAAAGGAAACACCAATATTTAAAAAATTAACTGTTTAAATGAATTTGTAAGTTTGTATCATTTATACTTCTGAAATGTTAATAACCATCCTTAATAGCTTAAAATTCTCCCTAGACTTTTTGGATGTCCTATATATATATATATATATATATATAAAACATTTTCCTCATACCAGATCAGTGATATTATTTTCTTTACTTTTACAATGAGGAAACTGAGAACTGGAGAAGGTATTTGATATGCTCATTGTCATGAAGCTAATAAACAGAAAAGACGGGAAGGATTTGAATGAAATAATCAGTGTGATATCCAGGAGAACACTATTCCTCCCCCTCATCTCTCCCCCCAATACTTCTAGAGTATATATTTGCATTCTTTCATTTTCACACATTGGCTCACTTTCCCAACAAAATCTAATTTGCAAATGCCCATTTTCCTTCCCTTATGTATTTTCTTTGCAAATGAAATTTGTTTCCCCCTCTCCTCTTTTCATCCTCTATTTTCAATTTGCATGCATAACCTTCAGAATTAAATATTTGCTGACATATTTTTTGCACAACTTCCAATTCTTGGTTTCTCAAGAAGTTTTTTTCCTAATTATAGTTTCGTTCCACCAGAAAGGCCTACTTGGACACTTTATTTATGTATGGAGGTGACCCTGGGTTCCTAAGGTCTACATCAGGTCAGGGCACAGTCTGATTTGGTTCTGCCATGCCAGAACAACTTCAGTTGAGGGATACCAACAATACTCAGAATCTGCTTCTCAAGCATCAGCTTAGCTAAGTATGAAAAGACTCATAGGTAGAGGCTGGCCTATTGATGATGATTTCTGCATTCTATCCACTGAGCCACCTATCTCTCTCTCTCACACACACATATTCATGCATATAGATAAATACATATATATAATGCACATATGTGTATATGTAATTGAATATGCCTTAACAGACTATAGATGACTTATTGCCAAGTCATTTCTTAATTTCTTAATAAATGTTTTTTAATAGTTTTATATAGTCAGATTGTCAAGTTGTGAGGGAAAAGATAAAAATTTGTATATATCTAGAATATAAGGGGAAGGAATTCTCAGCTAAGTAAACTCTTGTTATTAATGCATGTTATTATTTTCTATGAAACCAATAACCTTAAAGAGAATTGCATAGGGCACCGAAATTAAATGACTTGCCTGGGGATATGCTTTATTATATGTCAGAGAGAGAATTTGAACCTAGAGCTTCCTGACTGAAGATCTGACTGTCTATCCATTACAACATATCTGTCATTTACAAAGTAAGATTAAAAAATATAAAGAGAGAACAAGGTATACCCGATGCCAAAAACAACTTCATCCTGCCCTACTTAAGCAAGTTATTGACAATGAAGAATGAGGTAAGAAGGACTAAAGAATTTAGACACAGACTACAATAATTTTATATAATGTAAAAAATTCACATCCATTGCCACAGCAAAGACATCAAAAGAGCCTATAATCTACACTACTCTGCTGTGAGAGCACTCTACTTATTTATGAAGTCATGCAATCTAGCAGTTTAGGACAACACTTCCTTAAACATAAATTGGTTTGTAAAATGCTATAGAGGATGATTGAAGATCATGAACAAATTTGTTTGTAAAATACTATAGAGGATGATTGAAGATTATGAACAATATTATATCACAAAACATCATGAACTAGTTAAAAGAAAACTTGGTGTGAGATTCAACTAAAGTTATCTCAGAGGTATTTAAGGATTAAAATGGAAAGATAGCAAACAAAAGAAAAAAGAAAAAGGCTTACAAAGATTTTTAAAATGAACGATTTATTATTATTATTAATAGAAATGCCTGTGTAAATAAAACCAAACTCCTTCCAATATTATGGATCTGCCATTCATCTGTAATTTCAAGTCCATAACTTAGAGATTTGCCTAGACACTTGACAAAAGTAAAAAAGGTAAAAAAAAATAATAGCTAATGTTTATTTAGTAATTTTAAAGTTCACTAATTAGTGGGTAAATACCTAATTTTATCCTCTTAAAAATCCTGGAAAGTAGGTGCTACCATTCTTCCTTCTACAGACAAGGAAACTGAGGAAGGTAGAGTTTAAATGACTTGCCCAAAGTCACACAACTTAAGCCTGATTTGATCTCAGGTCTTTCCGATTCCAGGGTCGGTGTTCTATTCACTTGTACCATTGAGCTAGCTAACATGTGTCAAAGGCAGGGCATGAGGCTAGGTCTTCCTTACACCAAAGCCAGCCCTTTGATTTTTCCTTTTGTATCACTTCTTATTTCTATCATTGATATGATTAATCTATTCTTCTACCATTTCTCAGTTCTCCTTTGTGGAAAGTTAATATTAATTTATACCACTTTTTTGGTCTCCCACAGCAACCTTTTGATTTTAAAGCTCAAAAACATTTAATTTTAGGGCTGGAGCTCAAACTGTATCTCCCTGAGGCCAGAAGTAGAGTCCTTTTTTCTTTTGTCTCCATCTTTGATCTTTGGTAAGGACTGGCAAGATGGCATCTGTTCTGTGTTTGAAGTAATTAAATAAGCTAGGCAGATCCTTGTGGGAAAAGGGCATGTGCTCTGGGCAGCCAATCTAAATTCTGTGTGGTTACTCCTCTTGTCCTGACTGAGGTCTGAGTCTTCCAACCAGAGAAACCCTGGGAAGGGACATCACAAACACCATACATTGATGCATGGGACAGAAAGTTGGCGCTTCCACCCTACCCCTTTGGAACCAGGGATGCAGGATGGTTCATGATCTGATTCTGGGCTGGCTCAGCCTGCTCTCAGAAGAGGTGGCCAGCCTTGAAGTTTGTGCTTTTTTCCCCCTCTCTCTATGGTCCACTTTTTGTTTTTTTAATTTATATTTTATAATTATATACATATATAAATAATATAATTTACATTATAATTTATAATTTTGTTATCTAATATCTATTTGTGTGTGAATAAATATATATAAATAAATAAGCATATATATGTGTATATATATGTGTGTGTATATATATATACATATATATATAATTATAAAATTTAGATATGGTCTCCAGATAATTTTGCTCATAAAATTTTTTCTTCTCTCTTTAGGGGAAAACACATAAGAGTAGCATATATAGTAATGCAAGCTTTTAAAAAAATTTCAACTTCAATATTTCAATAAATTTTTGTACTCTTTGAAATAGGTTCTCCATCTGCCGGTGCAGAATACAAACCATTCATACCTGTCAATCATTGTTCACGTTCATGATTTTTGTTTATGTTCTCCCATAAATTCAATCTTCCATCTATCTAATCTGCCAGACTTTCTTCTAAATATTTTTCCTTTGTATATAATACCCTATTCTTAATACAGGATTGGCCTTCTTCTTTTCTGAGTGTCCATTTATTGAATGCTATACATTTTGCTATTTCCCATAAGCAAACTGTCATTGGCAATTATACTCTGCTCTTTTTTTTGCATTTTCTATGTATGTATTTTAATACTGTCATTCCCTAGTCAAAGGACAAATTATCAAAAGAATTGCTAAAGTGAACCTGAAGAAAATAGTCTAATTAGAAAAAAAAAAGATCGACTGAGTCATATAGCCATAAACCAATTCATTCATCATTTGCTTGGAAGCCAAATTCTACTAACCTATGGGTTCCATCTTCTAAACCAGTGATTCCCAAAGTGGGCGTCACCGCCCCCTGGTGGGTGCTGCAGTGATCCAGGGGAGTGGTGATGGCCACAGGGGCATTTATCTTTCCTATTAATTGCTATTAAAATTTAAAAATAATTTCTAGGGGGCTAAGTAATATTTTTTCTGGAAAGGGAGCGGTAGGCCAAAAAAGTTTGGGAACCACTGTTAAATTGTTAAGTGATATCAAATGAAATAAGCAACACAACATATAAAATCTTACCTTATTTTGAACAATGATACATGTGTAACCCAGTAGAAATCCTTGTCAGCTTTTGGAGGGGGGGGAAGAGTAGGGGGAGTGAGAATCATGAATTATGTAATCATGGAAAAATATTCTAAATAAAAAAGGGTGAAAAAAAGAAAATCTTACCTTATTCCCACAGAAACTTTTATTTCTTTTCTAATACACTCCTTTGATAAAGAAATACTAGTGACATTTGTGCAGTATCATTAGACATTTAATCAATTTGTCTGAATCTCTGTAATTTCATGTAGTCTTGGATAGGAATTTATTGCTAATACAGGAAAAAGGTTTTTTCCCAATCTAGGCTCTCTAGAATATAACCTTTCTAGATTCTACCTCTTGCTTACTCAGTGGTTTCTTTTAATGTGATCAGACAGTCAGCGATTTTCTGCCCCTTTATGGCACACTTTATGCCTCTTATATCTGTCTACTTGGTAACAGAATTCCCACAAAGATCTTATAATCTGTATTGAGCAATCTCAGCAGCCTTCTCTTTTTGCTTTCTTCCCTTTTTCACTTTTATCATCATCAGTAACCCTTAGGCCATGATTTTTTTAAAGCAGCCTTAACTTTTCTGACTGCCACATAGAACTTTTGACTCATATTGAACTTTCTGTCCATAAAAACACGCAGGTAATTTCATAGAAATGGCTCTCTAACCCTCACTCTTCTCTTGTATCTAGGCTGCAGGTTTTCTAAAAAATGTAAGTGAAAGATTTTGCAGTGATCCAGCTTAAATTTTATTGTTTTATATTTAAATCCAGCTCATCCTTCGGCTTAGTGACTTTGAGTTTTTGATTCTACCGCCTCACACATTTGTTATTTCTCACAACAGGTGATGAGAGAGGTCTTTTTCACATCTAAAACTCTCAGATGGGGCTATAGAAGATATCAAATGCAAATTCTTACAGATATTTTAGAGATGGAGAAAATTAGGCTCAGAGAAATTGAATAAGTTGCCCAAGGTCATCTTATTCAAAGATTAAGTAAATGCCAGAAGAGGCAAAGGGTACAGTGCAGAGAGTAATAAAATTGAAATTAGAGGCATTGGGTTGCAATTCTGGGAAGTGAGGGGGAAGAATGACTATTTGTTAAAACTTGGCCAAGTCACTTCACCTTTGGATCTTAATTTCCTAATTTGTAAAAGGAAGGATTGGACCTTCAGTGTTCTGCTGAGGTTTAAATTTGTGTTTAAATTCAAATTTAAATTCAATCTCTGAGTCTTAGACCTAAGAGACTAGACTTAGTTCTTCTTCTTTTTTTAAATAACTTCCCAAGTACCTGGGACAGTAACAACCATATTACTAACTCACATTTAGTGCTTAGTGGAACCAGCATGATGTAGTGAGAAGATATCTGGGCATAAAGTCGAGAAAAACCTGGTATTAACATTTTCTAGCTGTGGGAGTCTAGGGAAGTCAGTTCAATTCTTTGAGGTTCAGATTCCTCAGATTTAATACGAGATTGATACCTGTAATACTTAACACACAGAGTTATTCTGAGAATCACTTGAGATACTATAAGTAAAACTACCATATCAATTTTACCTATCCTAGTTCTATCGTCAGGCTTATCGCTATACCTATCCTGATATCCTAGTTTCTAATCCTTTGAAGTAAACAGGGTAAATTAGGAATAGGGTGTAGATGTGTAACTGGGAACCCCTAGGGAGGAAACTCCCTCTAACAAATCAGGCTGCCATTTTCTCTATAACTTGAGAGTTTAATAGAGAAGGAAAGAATTAAATGATTTTCCCAGGGTCACAAAGCTATTACATATAAGAGGAAGAACTTGAATTCAGTTCTTTCTTGTTTTAAAGCTAGCTTATCATGCTATATTCCCTCTCTGCATAAGTATTACACATTATCATTTTAGAGGGAAAGAAACATGCTTAGAGACACTTAGTTGGTCACCCAGATTTATACAATTGAGACTTGAACCCAGATATTATAATCCATTAATTCTAGCCTTCATTCCTATATCTTACTTCTAGCTTTCACACTATATTATTCCTCTCTAATCAATTGACACTTGAATTTCCACTTTTTCAGGATGTCATTTAAAGTGAACCTCTACCAGAAGCATAAAATTCCTTTTCCAGCATCCCCAGCAATTGCTGCTCCAGACTCTATTTGTACACTTCCAGGTTCAGCACTAACTATATCACAGGATAGTTTTTTATTCAGAATAGGACATGGAGAGGTCCTATACAAATGAGGACACTCCATTATATTAGCTGATCCACTCTAAATTCTCCAGCATGTGGGCAGTTCTAAGGAGATAATCCCTTTACCTTTTTCTTGCTTCTCATTATTTTCCCCTCAGGGGAAGACATTGCTGCAATTTCCTCATTGCCTTTTCTTAAGGAATTTATATCCAAATGGAACAAAACATAATCTTCTATAGCATGTGAATTACAGAACTGAAAAACCATGCTTTGATTAAAATTATAGAAATAAGGAAAGATTTTCAATCATAATCTTCATTAGAAACATAATACCAATAAGAACTGAATATTTTTGGTCCTTTTTCAACTCACATCAGTAGTGGTCATCCCTGGTCACCTATCAATTTTCAAACATTTTGCAACATTAGATATGTATATGTTGTATCAACTTATACGTTTTGAGTCTAATTTCCACTTTTCCCTCAAATTAGAAGGGTGTGTGTGTGTGTGTGTGTGTGTGTGTGTGTGTGTGTGTGCGCATGTGTGTGTTTGTAAGTGTAGAGAAGGAATTTTATCTGCAAGATTTTGGGGAAAATGTTTATACATTTTAAATATCATATTCCCTGAGAACAAAAGAAAAACAAAACTCCTGCTAAAACATAAGAAGATATGTATATGTATGTGTAATGAAAATTCTACTGCAGCTCAATAATTGAACAAATATTTATTTAGCACATAGTATGTTTTGGAAGGATATGGAGTGAAGGCTTGCTGAGGCCTCTTCAGGGATGTTCATCTACCTTTGGTGTCCATCTTTCACCCAATTTTCATCTATGACTCCAAGAAGCTTTGTATGGCATGTGCAACAGCCACAATTTGGTAAAACCAACTTGACAGATGGACTAAACCAGGTTGAAAGGGACCAACAAGGCTCAAACTGTTGGTGAGTAAGGGGGATGTCTACCCTAAGCATGGGAAGACTTTCCTCACTGGAATGGACATGTGAGAACAAGTTAATCCATTGGTCATGAAGGTGGCTCAAGCAGGCACTGTCCAGGGCTTAGAGCTTGGTTAGCCATCTCTACTTGTCCTGACTTTTGTCTTACCACTGGACTTCAATGACTCTGGAAGAGAGAGTGAGGCTGATGATTTTGTTCAACTCTGCCTTACTTAAATCCAATTCCTGGGCGAGTTAAGCATTGAACCTCTTCTAAACAAAATAGGAACAAAAACAAACACAATGTCAGCAGCAGTTTGTTAAGAATGGGGTTATAGGGATGAAAAAAAAAACTGACACCCTGCCTCTGAAGAAGTTACAGTCGAAACATGGAAGTAAGCCATGTTTACAAAGAACTATAATATACTCCACACAACCAAATAGGAGAAACCTAGACAAAGTTCCAAGAGAATTTTGAGGAGGGAGAAACCATTTCCAGTTGTAGAGCCCTGGGAAATATTTATAGTGGAAGTGATATATAAGTGCTCAAAAACCTTCAGGAACTCCTGATTGCTTATTTATCCCCCTCCCCAAACTTCTTAACTAGGTGATCAAGGCTCTATATTCTATGTAGTCTGAAACCAGTCTTCCTTTGCAGCTTAAATTCTCAGCATTTCCCTCAAATATTATACATTTTAGACAAATGAGGAGACTCACCTTTTCCTTTCTTTGATCTTTGAGCTTTTATTCTTGCCATTCATCTTTTCCCTGTTTCCCACAACTTTCATCAACTGAAGTATTTCCCTTCTCTCAAGGACTGATCAAGTGTTTCTTAAATCCAGAGCTGAGATCTTATTTTCCTTAGATTCTCTCAAAGTTTACCCCTTTAATACCTAGCACATTGTTATGCTCACAATAGACATTTAAAAGTGATTGTTGACTTGATTTCTATACCAGACACCTGCTAAAAGAGAAGTCTAATGTTTCAAAGTATCAACATATGGTTAGTCTGAAGAAATCTGTATATGAATCAGAAATGAGAGGTAACCACCATCAAAACAATAATATAAGTTCAGTTTTGAATAAGCATTTTTAAGGACCAGTACATTAGGAGCTTTGAAAAACTTTCCATTGTTTGTGAAAGCCTGTAAAATGTCTATCTCAACCAATTTTGTCTTTTCAAACAAGTATTGATTTTTCTTCCTTGCGTTTTTCTATTGATCTAAGGTTAACATGGTTGTTATTGCAGTCCGTGCTTTCTTCTGTGTTCATCTGCATTATTCCTGACGACTTTACAGTTGGGTTTGGAGGGTCTGACAATTAACTTCACTGTTTTTGTAGCTGCGAATCATAGGACATTTTTTACTAAAGTAAACCTGGTCTAAAAAGGACTCTCTAAACATAATAACAGACTAGTACAGTATTATTGATATGTGGCTGTTGGGAGAAGACATGATTGTGGGTCACATAAAATTTTTCTCTTCCAAAGTTGGCACCTAATAGAAAGGAGTCTTCATGGAAGAAAGTTTGCTTGGGGAGGGGGAGCCAGACAAGGATAACTGGACCTTATTGTGGTGTGATTTAGATCACATTTATGTGGCAGCTTTTAAATTCTGTAGGTTTGCTTACTTATAAGAAACCAAATCGATGAAGATAATCATTATTCAGATTTGGATATTTAGTTGGATAAGCTGTCTGTAAAACTGATATTTTAATTCATATGTCATGGGCAAGCACAACAATTTGGTACAGAATTAAATATGAGGAGGTGAGGTTGCTAGGTTACAACTTGGGAAACTGTGCAGTTTTTTTAATGAATCCATACTTTTTGAAACTAAGACCCACTTTTTAAAAAAATCATAATATTCTTGCAAGGATATTCTTTAACTGTCCCCCCAAAATCCAAGTTTTGGGTTGCCCAAAGAACAATAGAAAGTTTAATGATGGATATGAATAGGTAGCACAATCTTATTAGTGAAGAATTGTAAAGGGGAAATAACAAAAAAGATAACAAGACCTGACAAATGAATGGATAAGTCATATAACAAAAGCAAGGAATGAGATAATAAAATGCTTGTCTGTTTCTTAATAATTAAGAAGTAGCCTTACTGAAATTTCTATTCATATAATATTAACAAACCTAGAGTAAATGTTTATAAACTTTTTTGTTATGGACCAGTGAAGCTTATATAGATCCCTTCCTAGAATCATGTTGTTTTAAATCAATAAAACAACTATAGAATTGCAAAGGAAACTAATTCCATTAATATACAGTTATAATTTTTAAAAGAAAACAAGTTCACCGACCTCAGGTTAAGAACCTTTGATCTAGAGGAAGGCTTTCTGGTATATTGGGTAGTGATCTATAGCATTGGCAGGAGTATTCCATTGAAGGGATCCATCAAACTATTAAAGAAAATCTCACATAATATTAAGGGAAGTTAAGATTCAAGAATATCTAGTTCAGGGAGAGTTAAGTGGTTCAGTGGATAGAGAGCCAGGTCTGGAGATGGGAGTTTCTGGGTTCAAATCTGACCTCAGACACTTCTTAACTGTGTGACCCTGGGTAAGTCACAAACACCATTTCCTAGTCCTCACCACTCTTTTGCCTTAGAACCAATACATAGCATTGATTCTAAGATGGAAAAAAGAATAACTAGTTCAACACTCTAATTTTACTGAAGAAATACCTAAGGTCCAGAGAGAAATGATTTGCCAAGGTGAAGTGACAGCTAGTTAGCAAAAATTGCCATTGAAATCCAGATGTCTATAATAACAATCCAGTCCTTTTTTTCACTCTTACTATGTTTTCTGTCTCTTTTCCTCTTTCAGTTTGGTATGATCATTTAGGCAAGGGTAAAATCTACCCTAGTAATGTAGGTTATAAAATGTGAATTGAAATTTTCATGTCCTGTTGCTATCATCAAAGGTATGTTGCTGATTGGCTTGTGGGAATAGTCATAAGAATTTTGGTTAGCCATAATTTTTCTCTTTTCTAAATGGAAGGGCACCTTGCCCTGAAAATCTCTAGGACATAGTTTATCAACCTGACATTTTAACTGTAGGCCAAGGCAGAGCATCTATGGTACCTGACAATGCTCTTTTTAAAAGAGAAATCAAAAGATAAGTATAGTCTACAAATCTGAGCAATTGATGCCACAATCAATATTTATATGACACTGAGCTCTTATATATGTTTGGAATTTGAAGCTTTTAAAAATTTCCAAGTCCCTTAACAAAGACAGAAAGACTGTGTAGGGTGAAATAATATCTATTCAATGCATCTTTTATGAAGAAGCAAAACAAGAACCATGAGAAAATATGACTATAAAAATGTAAAATTACACAAATGTCAAATCCTTAAAATGTGAATTGCCTCACCTGTTATTTTACTTTTGGCTCTTTAATGGGATGTTATTATTTAACTATTAGGAGAACTAACCTGCTTCAGCCTTTTCAAATTTTTCATTGACTTAAAGAAGTTGCTTGTTAATCCCCAATATGCTCAACATATTAAATCTACTCGGTTAAACCCCCTCCCCAAACAACAGCAACAAAACAAAAAGCCAACCTCATTTTCTTCTCTACCTCATAATTTTCTAGGCATTTGGCAGGGAAAAGACAAGATACAATTGCCTCTATTACTCAAAAGTGAATTAAATACAGATTGAAAAAGATAATGATAATACGAGCTAACATTTGTGTATATATAATAGGGGTATTTTGGAAATGGGATTAGATGGGATTAAATAGATTACTTTGGGCCTGTACCTTAAGGTTTGCAGAGTGCTTTATAGACATGATTTGATTTGATTCTTATAATAACTTCTTGAGATTTCATTATTTTCCCTCTTTTACAGATAAGAAAATTGAGGCACAGAAAGGCTAAGAAAAGAATAATATATTAATTCCACCTTAGATAACTTGGTAGCATGCAGAAGTTATTAAAAATAGCACAGTTAACATTCTTTTCACATCATAATTAGTGTGGTAGTTATATATGTTGTATTTATTAAATATCTCTTTTTATGTCTATTGGCCAGATTGCCTTTTCTATATTTGGATTTTTTAAAAATAGAAACTTCACAAAGTACTTTGGTTATATGAGCTTCTAGGACACACTGAATTTTCTTTCTATCTCTGCCCTAATAAAACAGAGCTTAAATTTTCTATCTCAGTTCAGTTATCGAACAGAAACATTTAAGATATGCCCTGAAAGCTTGAATACTGATTAAAAGAATGGTGGTGATTTTTTCCCCTTCAAATTCTAAAGAATGTATGAAGAGGTATTAAGGGCATAATGTGAAACTTCCCCCCTTTTAAAAATTTTACTGATAGAATGTTATAGACCTTTACCTAAAATACCTTTCAAGAAAGACATTATTAGTATTGTATCTTAGATCTGATATATTCTTCTAGGCCCCTGGACAAGGACATCTTATATGATTGTTGTCCCAAAGCATTATTTAAAATGGAAATAGGAGTATAGACCTTTAAGTATAATTTAATTCACTGGGAATCCAAAGTACTTGGTAAAGTTACCATTATCATATTGCTTCACCAAAAAGAATGACATTTGCTATCACTTTATGCTATCTGAGGTCCTTTCAATTTAATTTGATTATTTCTTAAGCTTCTGCTCTGTGCTAGACACATTTCTAGCCACTAGGAACCCAAAGGTAAAAAAAGTGATAGTCCTTACTGTCAAGGAGCTCATATTCTAGTAGAAAGGAAGCAACATGTATTCAGATATGAATATACAAAGTATATAAGCTGCATTCCTTAGAGTCAACCCTGCTATCATCATGCTTCCAGGAAGAATTCATCACTGGAAATTCCCATAATCCCAGAGAAGGTGTCAGCTTGTGTACTCAAACCTCATGAGTATACTCAGTGCCCTCAGTTCTGCCACTGGGCAGGCTGAAGGGCGGAGCAGAGAACTTCCCCAAAATCTCTATTTTAAGAAGGTTCTCAGTCCAGACATTTTTCATCAGTTTGCTCCTTGGATTTTACTCCCCCATCATCATGATATCCCTCCTCCCCTTTAGATTGTAGATCCTTTGAGGGCAGGAACTATCTATATATATTTTTTTTATCATAAAGCTATTTTTAACCAATTACATGTAATAACAAATTTCCACATTAATTTTCTGAAGTTTATTTATTTTAAAATTTTAATTTGTGTCTCTAGTGTTTAACATAGGTCTGGAACATAGAAGGGACTTAAATGTTTATTGAATTAAATATAAAATAATTTTGGTTGAAGAATGAGTACTAAACTTTGAGGAAAAGTATCAGGAAAAAACTATAGGAGCCAGTATTTAAGCTTGATTTTAGGGTAAGACAAGGTTGAAGAAGTGGAAGTGAAAATCAAAAACTTTTTAAGCATGAGAATAGTTAGTTCCAGGTCATAGAAGGGAGAATACTATGTGGGTGTAACAATAAGGAAGACACTTTGGCAGAAACATCAAGTATATAAGGGGGAGAAGTTTGAAGTCAGATTATGAAAGAATTCAAATACCAGACAGGAGTGTGTATTTTATTCTAGGAACAATAGGGAACAAATGAAACTTCTTGAGCACAGGAATGAGAAGGTTAGATTTGTGCTGAGAAATAACAATTTGGCAGCTACCCACAATTTGTGGATGACAGTTTAGGTAAAGGAGAGACTGGAGAGAGGAAGAATAATTATAGACCCTTACAAACATGGAGGCGAGAAGTGATGAGGAGCTGAATTGGTGTGGCCCTTGTGTGAGTCAAGAGAAAGGGATGGAGTAGAGATGTTTGGAAGACTGGATTTTGGGGGTGAGGGAAAGTGAAGAGTCAAAGGTGACTCCAAGATGGTAAACATGGATAACTAAAAGGATGACCTCCAAACTGAATAGGCTTAGGAGGATCCTTGGAGTGAATTTCAGGAAAAAAATATGACATATTTTGGGCATGTTGAGTTTGAGATGCTTATGGAACATTCAGGTGAAGATTTCTAGCAGGAAAATGATATTGCTGAAGATATATAGTGAAAGATAAAGGCTGGATGTTTAGATTTGGGTGGTTCCTGCAAAGAAGACATCATTGAATCCATAAGAGTTGATCAGATGACAAAGAGAGGGCAGCCTTGTACCCTGTGATCTAGGATCATAAATTGGGATCTGAGATGCCATCTAAACCCATCTCATTTTACAGATGAGGAAACTGAGATGTATGTTGAAATTTTTGACTTTGCTAGAAAAATTATACTGGATAAGTCAATGAACCTTTCGAGGATCATTAAAATCAGACTCGATCAGATTAGATTATCACTTACAACGCTTCAAATTATAAATCTTTGACCCCTATGTCTATGTCTGGGTTCCAAAGGAATGTGACTGCAGTTTGCAATCACCACTAGATGGCCCTCATGTTTATTTTGACAGATTTTTAGGCACCCAAGACAGAAGTTTAAGAATATTCAGCTGTGCATATATTTAAAACCAACCTATAATATAATTGTGCAATAACACTTATTATCAAGATAGACTAATAATAATCTTAATTTCAATTGTGCTTAGAAAGAAAATTCTTTTTTGGATAGTCAAAGGAGCAAAAGTCTATTTGAAAATAGCACTTAATCGATATGATTTCAATTTTCTTTGATTCTGTTCTCAATAATTAAGTCTGTAGGATAGCAGTACTTAGCTCCCTCTTTCCTTGGATATTTGTCTTTGCCATGAAGCCCTTCCTCTAGGTGCCTGCTTCTGGTCTTGTAGACAATGAGTATTAGAACAGGAAGGGCCTGAGAAATTATTTGGTCTAATCCACTATTTAGGAAGGATTTTTGCACTGATGGCAGTTAATTCCTATTAAAAAGGAATTGTTTTCAATCACTGCAAATGCTGAGGTTATCTAGACATCTTTTTATATAGCTCTCCTCAGGACTCAGATCTAAATAAGCTAATCTCAAAATGAGAGAAAAGAGAATTCTTATGATTCACCGAATTCCATGATTTTTCCTTCTGTTTTTATAGAATTTTCAGCTGGAAATAACCCAATCAGATAAAGGAGGACCAGAAAAATTTATAGTATCATAGAATCATAGATCTAGAACTGGGAGAAACTTCAAAAGAAATTTAGCTCGAACTTATTATTGAAGATGAAGAAATTGAGGCTCTGTAAGGTTAAATAACTTGCCCAAGGCCACACGGGTAGTTAAATGGGAGAGCTAGGATTTGAACCTATATTCTCTAATGTCAAATCTGATTTTATTTCTGTTACAACAATTCGTCTTAAAGTAGAAACATGTTTTTTATATCTATTGGATGTTTCTTAGCACTGAGCATGGTGTTTTTTGCTTGCCAGATCCTTTTCTCTCCCCTCCCATTTTCTGGTTTGGAATGTTGGTGACAGCCTAGATTGTTTAGCAAACAATGTAAAAAATCATTGCCCTCTGCTTTTTACTGGACCTATTAGGCAACCTGGATGCTTAAAAATGAAGTGTCAATTTAATTAACCTCAGATTGTTTTTAGAAATCTCAAAAAAGAAGAATCATAGTTACACCAGATTCTTATTGGAGACTTGGGACTAATCATAATGCCCAACTTGTTTAATAATAAAAATTTTGCCTGCTCAGTAGCACTGCCATTTCCCTGTCATTAACATGTACCTCTGCCCTACCTTCAAGCCATTGTGCCCTGCATCCTTGGCTTTTAAGGCACTCTACAATCTGGTGTCACTTGTGTTGCTCCCCTCCATATGCTCTATGATTCAGAAAAAATTAGGCTGCCTTTTCCCATCTGAATATGCTCTGCAGTATCATGTCCCAGATCCTTTGCTCTCATTGTGCTGGCCATCTCCTTACTTCTATACTTTGACTATAGAATTATTGCCTATCTTTAAATCCTAATTCAAATGTCCCCTCCTCTATGAGGCACTTCCTCAAAGCTCCCACCTTTCCCAACATTATTTTATTTTATATTGTATTATATTATATTTTATTATTTTATTTTATTTTACCAATTCTTAAAGTCAAGATTAGGAGATGCTGTGCATTTCAACTATCTGTGTTGGTGTTTTGCTTAATCTCAGAATCAAGATCTAGATGCAAAGTTCAGTAGTCACAGAGAGGCATATTTAAGCTTAACTCATCCTCTTTCTCCTTAAACCCATCCTCCTTTCCTGTTGTCATTGACGACACCTTCATCCTCCCCATCACCAGGGTGTGCAACGTCAGTGCCATCCTTGATTCTTTGGTCTCATTCACATCATCTCTCCAATCTCACGTCTCTCTCTCCAACATCTCTTCCATATATTGTGTCCTCTCCTCTCAGTTACCTTGTTCAGTCTCTTCACACCTTCTGCCTGTGCTATTGAAATACCTTCCTAATTGGTTTCGCTTGCTCAAGCTTCTGTGTGCTTCAGTCCAATCTTCCACACAGCTGCCAAAGCAATTTTCCTAAAGTGGAAATCTAATCATACCACCCTACTGTTCAAAATGCTGGTAACTCCCATTGCTTCATGAATCAAGTATAAACTGCTGACCCTCTCCTACCTTCCCATTCCTCTTATACAGCATCCTTCCCGATATACCCTGCCATACAACCATCCTGCTCTCTTTCTTGTTCTGCACATGTTATAATCCTCTCATGTCTCTCTGACTTTATGCCTGCTGTGTCCTATGCCCTCTTTACATCTGTCTCTTGGAAACCCCATTTTCTTTCAATTTTCTTCTCAAGAAGGGCTTTTATCTGAAGATTTTCTGGCCTCCCACTATTTTCATGGTCTTAGACACTAAATTTGAGTTATTTTAAATTTTTCTAACTTTTTTTCCTCTCATTCCTTGTTTTCATTCTCATTACTACCAATATATGGTATCACAAATGATGGTTGTATCATTAAGGAAAGGTACCAAAAAGAAAAGCAACATATTGGCCAAGTCTGACAATATATGCTTTATTCAAAATATATTGCCTCCACCTTCTTATTCCAATATACTTGGATGATTTGTTCTAATATATTCACTTGGACTGATCCAACCATTCTGGATGGCAATTTGGAATTATGCCCAAAGAGTGATAAAAGAATGCCTGCCCTTTGATCCAGCCATACCATTGCTGGGTTTGTACCCCAAAGAGATCATAGATAAACAGACTTGCACAAAAATATTTATAGCTGCTCTCTTTGTGGTGGCAAAAAACTGGAAAGCAAAGGTATGCCCTTCAATTGGGGAATGGCTGAACAAATTGTGGTATATGCTGGTAATGGAATACTATTGTGCTCAAAGGAATAAAGAACTGGAGGAATTCCATGTGAACTGGAAAGACCTCCAGGAATTGATGCAGAGCGAAAGGAGCAGAGCCAGAAGAACATTGTACACAGAGACCAATATACTGTGGTAAAATAGAATGTAATGGACTTCTGTACTAGCAGCAATGCAATGACCCCAGACAATTCTGAGGGACTTATGAGAAAGAATGTTACCCACATTCAGAGGAAGAACTACAGAAGAGGAAACAGAGAAGAAAAACAACTGCTTGAACACTTGGACTGATGAGGACATGATTGGGGATGTAGACCCAAAGGGACTACACCAATGCATCTATCAATAATATGGAAATAGGTCTTGGTTGATGACACATGTTAAAACCAGTGGAAATTCGAGTTAGCTATGGGTGGAGGTGGAGTTTGAGGGGGTGAAGGAGAAAGTAAAAACATGAATCATGTAACCACAGAAAATTTTTTTAAAAATAAAAAAATAATTAAAAAATAATATATTCACTTGGTATAGATCTTGAATATCAGACACTCATCCCATATATTTACTATGAAAGTGGCAGTGGACAAAGACCTTACCTTGGAGTCCAGAAGACATTGTTGGAGAGAAAATACCAATCCTGTACTCAAGAGAATTTTGTTAGTGGGAGACCCCCACGCCTATAAAATCACTGTTCTCTTCTTATCCTTTTCTCATTTCTGTGGAGATACTTTCCCCTTATTGTTAACTTCCCTTTTTAGGTTTATAGAATTTTCTTTTCATTAAAAAGCTTTAAAATTTTTTCACACTTTTTATGTGTGAATTTATCTTATTTGATTAATAATTCTTCCCCTTGACCTTGTTATTCAAGGTAACTGATTGTTTTCATTTAAAATCATACATTTTCTATTAGATTATATATTTATTTAGAGTGTATTGTGACATATAGTATAAGTGTAAGATACTGATCTGAATCTAAATTCTGCCAAATTACATTTTTTCCCAGTAATTCTCACCAAGTGCAAAGATCTATGATGTTTCATTATTTTAAAGGTCTTCTTAACTTAATCTGTTCTACTGAGCAGCTTCTCATATCTTCTCCTGGAGGTGTTATATATACTTCCTCAAATTCTTATCTCCCCACCAAAAATGACAAAACAGCCTAGAGTTCTGGGTCCTCCATAGCTTGGTGACCTTTGCTTCATTTCCCCAAAGATTCCCTGATTACTATACTTCTTACTTGCTGTAGAGTCTTCAGTTTTTCATCTTTATGCCAATCATTCTACTTAGAATTTTTGCCACCTCGGTTTACTGATATCTTATCCTCTCCCTTCAGTGTTTCACTTTAATACTTCTCTTGGGGGCTTTTTAGGGGCACATCAGCTAGAAGGAATCTCATCTTCTTTTTATTCCTCTTTATGTACTGTTTTATACAATATTTATTATGTTTTGCTTTGTATTATAATTATTTATGGTATATAGTTGGTTCTTCCACCATTTAAACTGAGATTATTGAGGGAAGAAATTAAGCTTTATCAATTAAGGAATTTTCTTTAGGCCTAGAAAAGTGCCTTACCCAAAATACATACTTGAAAATATTTTTGAGTGAATGAATGAATATATTATGATATGTGTTTAGAAGGCATCTTAGTAATAATTTAGTTCATAGATTCCAGGAATTGAAAGGAAAACAAGTTTGAAAGAAAAATACATGAAAGAAGTATTTTAGTCATAATAATACTTTATAAATGTAAACTATTATCAAATCCATAATAATCAAAGCAATTATTTCTGCTTCTAAAAAGGTATTTTTGAAGCTTTTACAAGACTCCAAAATGAAACCACATGTTCCAACTACAATAAACGTGGAGTCTCAATATGAGAACAGCACAGAACAACTGCATGACAATTGTAAGTATGCAATTAGTTACTGGCATTGTTCTGTTAGTAAAAATATAATTTCTGAAATCTACAATCTTTTTTTGCAAATTAATTTGTTCCCATAGCTTTCAAACATAGCTGAAACTGAGTAATATTTTCAGCTCTCTCTGTCTCTATCTTTCTCTCTCTAATTCCCAAATTTATCTTGAACCTGACATATTTCCTGAGCTCTTGGCATTTCTCAAGGTTTTGTCTCCTTTCTACATCCCTGAAAACTTTATTAATGAAAACAGAAAAAAGAGAAGGATGTGTTGACTCAAAACAAGTACTTTTTTAATGGGGGAACCTGCATACTCCACTCATAAATTCTCAAGTTGGTTAAGTCTTGAATTTTTGTGAATGTAGACAAAACATTTGAATTTTGGAGACTTTCATTGTATGCCAGTAAAGATTCTACCCTTCCCTCCTCAATCATAACAATGCTATACTTATATACAAAATAATGTATAGGTGAAATTCTTGATGGTTTCACAAAGATGAGTATTTTTCTTCATGATTAAGTTCTGTTTTGCTATGGATTGTGATTGATACATGAATTTAATTTAGTCTAGTAAGTATTTATTCAGTATAAATTATGTACAAAGAATGCTAAAATTAATTAACCCAATGGATTCTTGTTATGTTCATTAATTTGGAAGAGTAATTCGATCTCACTAACCAAGTAACTCAATAAATTCAATAAAATGATATGATAAAAAAGAAATATCTTTGAGAAAAAGAAACTTGATTGTTATTAAAGGAGTGTTACATTTTCACAGAATTAAAGCATTGGCAAGGGCATCAAAGACCTACTAATCTTATCCATACCAGAAAAAAAATTCCGTCTCTACTATACTCCAAAGGGGTTATCCTCTTTTGTAATCACCCTAATTGTCTGTATGTTGTTTTTTTTTTTTTTCATCTCAATCCCAAGTGTGTCTCTTACATTCATTTTCTACAGTTCTGAGATCTCAGACAAGGTAAACAAGTCTAATCTTTCTTCTCTCTTCTACTGGAGAACCCTTCAAATAGCAATTATATCCTTCCTACCTCTCCCCCCTAGCTAAATATATCAAGTCATCGCCACTGATTCTTTTATTGGATGCACTCAAGGCATTTCATCATGTTGGTTGTTCTGTTCAGGACACTTCTGGGATTTCTATCAATGAATAGTTTAATATATAGTGATTAGAAGATACAGTGATTAAAAATAACTTTGTCTTTTACATTTTGATGAAATAAAATATCTAACTACTAATTAACTGATATTTTTATAAGCCAGCATACATGGAATTAAAAACCTATAATTTATTAAAAACTAATATTTTAATAGAAACAACTTACCAAGCAAATACATCTCTAAAAATAAAGTATAAACAATAAAAATAAAATCTTAAAAATTGATTATACATCAAAATATGATATTGAGAAGGGCCTGTTACTGGAAAAGTCTTTAAACACTGATAAATTTTAACAAACTGTGTTAATATTTTTCAGTTCTTATTTGCTGAATTGAAATTGTTGAGTAAAATTAAGCAATATAATTTCATATACAATATGTTTGCCATTTTTGACAAAGGACATTGGGAAATATTGGGTCAATGAAATTAAACAATTGCTTAAAAAAGTCTCCATTCTTCTAGGAATGTATAGGTTATGTTTTTAGTTTTTACTTAATATGACTGAATATCCATATTAATACCCTTCTACTCTTTTGACCTTACAGTTCCTTAATTTCCTCATCTGAAATAATTTAATTCAATAAATAATAAAGAACACATTTTATGCCTAACAACATATCACATGATGGAAGTACAAAGATAAACACAGAAAAAATACCTCAAAGGGATCTTATATTGTGTCAAGGAAAGTATCTATCCCAATATGTTCTGAACTCCGGCTCTGCATTATCAATTGTCTGTTAGACATCTCTGTATAGTTCATAGGTATCTTAGGTTCAATGTATCAATACATTAAAAACTCATTTTATATCTGGCACTCTTAGCCTTATTTAAATTCAACCCTTTTTCGAAATTCCCATTTCTATTGATGGCATCATTGTCTATCTAGTCACTGAGATTTGCCACCTTGGAGTCACTATTGACTTTTCCTTCTGATTCAAGCCTTCATATTCAGTCTGTTGCCAAATCTTGCCAATTATATTTTTCCAGCATTTCTCACTTCCATTTCCTTGTTTTCAGTTTACCCTAGTTTATGTTTACATCATCTCTTGCTTTTTCTATTGCAATATTCTCCTACTTAGTATTTCTGTTTCTCTCTATTTCTTCCAATGAAGCTTCCATAGAGTTGTCAAACATATTCTTAAAACAGAAACAATTGTGCTGCCATCAGACACTTTCACCCAGCTTTCCTTCCTGCCCCAACCCTTTCAAATATGTATTATCTCCTGCCCTTTTCAACTAGGGCCCATTGTCTGAAACTAATTTATTCTACTTTTACTTCCAATTTAGAGTTATTTCCTCATCCTAAAAATATACCTGCACAAAATCTTCAAACCAAATCCTTCAAATTCTAACAGGTGTGATTTGTTTATGGACTGGCTAGTTTATTCATTTAATGACTCCTGACTACTGCTCTAACCAAAAAGATTCCCTTATATTCCAGGTGGGCAGGATTTGTGCCAATTTTTTTCTTTGATTAGAAAAACAGTTCAATCTGCATTTCCTGTTACTGATAGGTCAACCCAATTATCTTCATATATGGAGGATAAGAGGTTAATTGAAATAACCTCCTTGAAACCCCTTTACTAGAAAGATGAAGTTGAGGAAATTTACTCTCCCTCTCTCATATTTGATGGAGGTACCTGAAATAGAAGAATCACAGCAGAGGAGTAAAGACAATCAAATGGAACTCAAACGCTGCAGTAATTACCCTTTCTTGACCTAGCTCTCGAAGTAGCACACAAAGCTGCAATAATCCTGGTTAAACCTTGCAGAATAGCAAAATGTCAACTCAATGGCATTTCCTAGGAAGAGGAGGACTTAGGCATTCCTCCCACCTATTCTTTAATCTCCTTACTTAAAAGGATTGTTTTAGTAGTTTGAGTCTGATTCTAAAATGGACTAGAAATCAATCTGGAAGTCCAGCCCTTTGCAATGTGCAGATTCCAACTCTATTTCATCTTTGTTAGAGCAGTCTTGTTAAATTATAGGAGCAATAAGAGGAAGCATGAATTCTCTCCGAAGATAATTTGATTTGAGAAATCACCCTGATTTACCCTTCTGACTTGGGATACTGGACTAGGAATCAGAGACGGATAACACCCTGATTCTGCCACTGACCAGCTGTATGGCTTTGGACAAATCATTCAGCAGTTTGTCTTAGGTCACTGTCCATGTCTGTCAGTGAGGGAGGAGACACTAGATGGAGGAGCTCTGCTATCCCGCCCAGGTCTTTGGTTCTATCACTTTCTGCAATTAAAAGTTAGAGTTAATTACCTGGCAGAGAATCGTGGTATCACTGAACTAGAACTAGAAGATACCTCAGAGGCCATGTAGTCAAACCATCTCATTTTACAGATGAAGAGCTTCAGGCTTAGGTAGGTGAAATTACTTGCTCAAGGTGCCACAGGGAGTCATCATCAGACTTGGGAGGAGAACCCGCCTCCACTGACTCCACAGGCAGAGTGCTGTCCATGGTACTAGATTGCCAGTGTCTTTCCAGGTGTCACAGGGGCGTTTGTGCATGGCATGAGAGAGCTGCTTTGTGCCTCTCTAGGCCTATTAGTCAAAAAGTAGCAAGGAAGGAAATATAAAAAAAGGAGAGCGGAAGAAAGGACCTTCTGTTTCCTACCTTATTTTTAAGTTATTAATATTACTTGGGATATACTTAAAGCTCAAACAATGATCAGAGATTTTCCCCCAAATATCATTTCAGTATGATTTAGGCAAGCCTAATTTATAAAGTCATCTTGGAAACATGGGAAAAATTTGGATCAGTGATGATATTTTGTCTTTAGAGTTCCATTCTGTTATTTGTTAATTATAATAAAGTCTTGGGGGCAGCTGGGTAGCTCAGTGGATTGAGAGCCAGGCCTAGAGATGGGAGGTCCTAGGTTCGAATCCAGCCTCAGACACTTCCAAGCTGTGTGACCCCCATTGCCCACCCTTACCATTCTTCCACCAAGGAGCCAATACACAGAAGGTAAGGGTTTAAAAATTATAATAAAGTATTTTATTTTACCATAGATTTGGTTGCACTTCATATGTCTTCATTAAAGTGTATGTGTGAGTACACATAAACATAATATAGATATTATATGTGCACAAATGTGCAGGCAGGTAGGTGGCATAGTGGACAGAGTGATAGGTCTCAAGTCAGAAAGACTTGAATTCAAATCCAGTCTCAGATATTTACTAGCTAATATAACCCTGAGCAAGTCACTTAAACCTATTTGCCTTAGTTTGCTCATCTATCAAATGAGCTGGAGAAGGAAATGGTGAACCACCATAGAATATTTGATAAGAAAATACCAAATAGGATCATAAATGGACACAGCTGAACAAAAAGTACACATATACACATATAATATTTATTGCATACATGCATACTACATATTTATCTATATATTTATATCTATCATTTATTAGTCTTTCTATCTATGTTTTATCTATGTATTATCTTATCTATTCCTTTGTCTTTGGGTTATGAAACTCATGAAGTTGTCTTCAAAGGGGTGGAGGTATTTTGTGATGAACATTTATAGAGAACCCTATCCTAAAAATCAAGGATTCTTGAGTTATTGAAGTATGTTCACAGAGCACCTTTTTCATGCTAATAGGAAGAGCCAATAAAGCCATTGCTGTTCTGACCTTTGGGCATCAATGAGGCACATTTTTTTACATCTGGAACAGAAAATCAGGAGAGTGTAGGACTCAGCTGAGATATGAGTACCATGCAGGGAACCTAATTTTTGTAAAAATATGTTTGTCTCACTTATTTTTAATTGAGTTTTTCCATTTTCCATTTTTTTTATTTTAGCAAAAAATGCTTTCAAAGAGAGTTGGCACTTCTTTCATGCCATTTAAAAAAACTTCAAGATTTTTTTTTTAATTTTTATTGTGACTTGACCAATGGATTTCACTTATGAGCCTAACTTTCAGGCAAAGGTAATTAGTAGCTTCTAATGATACTTTATCATTCAGCATTTCTTATAACATAAAATAATTGTTTAAAACTAATTTCATCAAAAAAAAACCCTTAGATTGGCCTAAATATAAAGTGTTAAATCAGCTTGTTACTTTAATACCAAACAGCCTCCTATGGCTAGTTGCTGTTTTTATGAGGCTCATCTATCAGTTTAAAAAATCACTACTCAGTATTCTATATTTAGTTTACTTTATCAAAGGCAATAAAATATTATAAAGGTAAAAAAATAGTTGTAATAAAAGCTAATGTTATGTAAAATGGAGTAATGTTTGAATTTAGAAAGGTGGAGGCAATAGGGAGTTTATAGAATTGAAAAAGACCATTGTAAAACATTGGTATGAAAGGTATTATGTTTATTTGTCATGTAAATCTCAAATTAGTAACTGGAAAAAATGTCATTTAGGAAATCAATTGAAATATACCATTGTGAAATTAGAAAGGAGCACAGAATGCATTATAGCACAGTCGGAGTGAAATTACCCTTATTTGTAAAATTGGTCACATACTACAGATAGTCTCATAAAAAATCAAAATGGGACCTTTGAAGGTTCAGGAAAGGTGGTAGGAAAGTTTCTCAAAGTGTTTTAGATCAAATATTCATCATGCCTACCTGCATTCACTTACTCCAATACCTTCTTATGGTATAGCAAGGAGACTGGGTCTCAGAGACTATACGCATAGGATACAAATTAAAAGGGATCATACCGTGCCAGAAAGATGAAAAGATCCTACATTGTTAGAAAGTCAAGGATTAGGTGTCTGTCTTCCATTCCCAGTCTAGCTATGTTTGGAGAGGCTCTTTGCTAGGTTGGCAATAGGGTGGTGAACTTTTCAGAGTTCAGAATTTTAGAAACTTTCAGACTAGATGGATAGCCCACCCTGATACAATTATAGATCTTTGCAATATTACACTATTTGCCAGGCAATAATGTGTGTAGCATATTGTAAAGAAAAATAGCTAAATTTATTGTGTTCTTTTCTTCCCACACTCTCTCACTTGATGATCTTCATTTGGTTTAATTAATATCTTTATGCAGATGTCTCCCGGATTCATATAGACAGCCATAGTCCCTCATCTGAACTTTTGTCCCACATAACAAATTGTGACAATTTGATTTCAGTGCCCCATAGGCATTTCAAAGGCAATATACTTCCAAGTAGGATTTTTTTCTCTCTCTCTTCCCCTTCACTAGACATAAACACACCCCACTTCCAGGATTCCTTATTATTCACAAAGAGTACCCCTATTCATCCAGTCTTCTAAGTTAGCAATGTATATTATCTTTGACTTCTTGCTTTCTTTAATCCCATATATCTAATTAATTGCCAAATATTCTAATTCCATGACCTCTCATTCAGTGGCAAGCAATTTAACTAGGACAAAATAACATAATTACATTTATTTATATAAATGAACATTAGAATTTATAAGTCTAAGTTTTTGCTGTAATCATTGGTTTTACCTAATTTAACACTGAACACAGTATTTCTTTCTTTTGGCTTAATATTGTGTGTTTACATGATCAAATTATTATTTTTTTCTCTTTCCCATCACACTGATGGCAAAAAGAAAAAAAGAACCTTTTGAAATATATATATATATGTTTACATACATATATAAATGCATATAAATATTCAATAAAAACAAATTCTCACATTTGTCATACAAAAATGTCTCATCTGTGCTTTCACTCCATCAGAAGGTGGGCAGCATGCTTCATTATGACTGTTCTATAATCACAGTTGATCACTGCAATGATCAGAGTTCCTGAGTTTTACAAAATTATTCATTTTTACAATGTTGATATTATAGTTAAATTATTCTTCTGGTTCTGCTCACTTCACTCTGCATGATTTCATTTACATATTCCCAAATTTTTATGAAACCATCTTATTTATCATTTTCTTGGCCAAGATACTCTTCTATTACATTCATATGCCCCTATTTGTCCAGCCATTCCAAAGTTGATGGGCATCCTCCTTAGTTTCCAGTTATTCTCCACTACAAAAGAGTTGCTCTAAATATTTTTGTACACATAAATTCTATCCCTCCTCTTTATTTCTGAAAAATAGGCTTAGTAGGGGTACCTCTGAATCCAAATGTATTCACAGTTTAGCAACTTGTTGAAAATAGTTCCAAATTATTTTTCAAAATGGTTGGGCTAATTCACAATTCCACTAATAGTAAATTATTGTTCCAATAGCCCATTCAACATTCATAATTTTCCTTTTTGGCCAATTTTGTAATCTGATAGGTGTGTTGAACAACATCAGAGCTTAATTTATTTAGATTTCTTTAATTATTAGTGATTTGGATTTTTAAAAAGTAGTTATTGACACTTGATTTTCTTCCTTAGAATGCTACCTATTCATATTCTCTGCCCATTTGTTAGGGAAAGTTTATAAGATTTTGACACATTCTTTACTTCTTCATGATAAAACCATGTTTACTATATTGACGATTAATCGTACCTCTGTGAACAGTTCATCTTTCCATTCTTACCTTGAATAGAACCCATAAGTTTTTTTTTAACCCTTGTACTTCGGTGTATTGTCTCATAGGTGGAAGATTGGTAAGGGTGGGCAATGGGGGTCAAGTGACTTGCCCAGGGTCACACAGCTGGGAAGTGGCTGAGGCCGGGTTTGAACCTAGGACCTCCTGTCTCTAGGACTGACTCTCACTCCACTGAGCTACCCAGCTGCCCCATAAGTTTTTAATAGTGTTTAATTCAAGTTAGTTCTTAGACTATTCATCTCTTGGATAAGTTTATTTTTCTTTTGTGATATGTGCCATAGTGATGACTTTTTGGTACTATTACATCCTCATTTGGGAATTTCTATAATTCTGCTTCTCATATATATGTATATATATATATTTATCAAAGTTCATAAATTTCTTAATAAGGATAATCTCTCTAGGTGCACTGGAAATTAGAAAAAATCCCTCAATCATTTTTGGTGCTTAAATTACGGCCTGATGATGATCTCTAGGTCTTAAAGGTTCATCTATACTTCTCATGACAAATTTTATGTAGCCTTGAATGAAAATTAAGCTCTATCAATCTTTTTTCCAATTTTCAATACTTCAGTCTTCATATTGGTTTACACATGAAAAGCATTTTTTTTTCTTTATAGCAATGACAAGAATTTTTTTCCTTAAAAAAAACCAAAACTGATCTTCCTTGTTATTCCAGTTTCCTGAAGCCTGTAGCACACTAAAATAGTTAACATTTATATGGCACTTATGTGCCAAGCATGGGGATGAGGGTTTCATTATTTTCTTATTTGAGATTATCCTCAGAGTAGAAGAAACTATAACCCTTTGGATTTCAACTTCCTTTGAGGGTCCTTGCTTATGTTCTAAGGATGGTCAGTTTTGCAGCAGTGTTAAGTCATTTCTTGGAATTACATTACATATTTGTTCATACTTCCCTTTGCAAATTTTTTGGATGATCCATAAAATACTCGACTTCCCCCAACAACAATTGTGTTAAGATCTCTAAAAACCATTGAAATGTGCCTTTAATACCTACACATTTTGCATGTTTATTTGTAGGAATATCTATTCTGAAAATATGTAGAATTGAAAACATAACAAATAAAAATCACTGAAATAGGTTTATATGTTATGAAATCCAGTGCTAAACTGACAGAAACTAAGTCAAGGAATGAAAACCAGAAACCTGCTCAATCTAGTTCTACCTCATTAAAGTCAGATTTTCTAAGTCATTACACCTGTAGGATCACTATGCAGTTGTTTAGTGTTCCAAGAGGCACACGATGACTGTTGTAATCACAAATGAAAGTGCATAAAAATTATTATTTATTCCAAGTCATTCCTACACTACTGTAGTTGCTCTCTGGGCCTCAACTCTTACCACACTCTAATTCATAGTTATTGAGACCAATTTCCTGAAGCACAGGTCTGACCTCCTGAATAAATTTCAGGAGCTCCTTATTACCTCCTGGGTAAATGTAACTTTTTTTGTTGGGTATAAAAATACTTGACAACTTGTCCTCATCTTACCCTTGCAGCATTACTATACATTGATTCCCTTTTCATACTATAAGGTTCAGCCAAATTAGTCTTGATACTATTTATATTTAGTTCTTCATCTATTTATATTTGTTCTGATTGTAATGCCAAGAATGTAGTCTTTCCTCCTATCTCCTCCTCTACTTTTAAGACTCTTTTTTTTTTTCAAAACTCACTTCAGGACCTATCTAATGAATGATGCCTTACTTGATTTGTACAAATGCTGATGATGCTTTCTCATTCCCTCCTCCCTAAATATGATACATTAGATAGATAGGCAGGCAGGCAGGCAGACAGACAGACAGACAGACAGATAGATAGATAGATAGACAGATAGACAGAAAGAGGCAGCTAGGTGGCATAGTGGATAGAGCACTGATCTTGGAATCAGGAAGATTCATCTTCATGAGTTCAAATATGACCTCAGGCATTTATTAGTTGTGTGACCCTAGGCAAGTCACTGAATTCTATCTTTTTTTCTTATCTGTAAAATGAGCTGGAGCTCTTTGTTTCCAATACCATTGAAATCATGGGTACAGGCTCTATCCCTATGTTTAGACAGCACTATTCTGATAGCATTATATACATAAACACACATGTGTGTATACATATACATAAATATAAATATATACATATATGACTCTGAAGTTAAATTATTCTAATAAATTCAATATCAGATCTCTCCCCAATCTTTTCCCCCCTCAAACGTCAAAAATTCCTTTGATTGTAAGAGAAGCTAGCTTCTGCCAATTCTACATGTCAAAGAAGGTTTCTTTTCCATATTAGATCAAATTAACAGAGAGCAGACCATAGGGAGAATTGCTCAAATAAAATTTATCAAAGCAAAATAGAATAAAAATAGGCTTGGACAGTACACAGCCTTAACAGTTTCCACCCAGCAACCACTTCTGGCAAGGATAAGAAAGTAGTAATAAAAAGGATTCTGGAAGACAAGGGGGAAAACTCATTCTTATACATACATGCAAATTAGAGTCACCAGAGAAAGTTAATCAGAAGCTAATAAACATCAGGTCAAATTCTTGATCCTTAAACTGGAGTATTAGCACACTTTAAAACATATATTAAGTAACACAAAAGGGGGTATCAAGTAACTAATTAAAAGCACTTACTAAGCCCCTCATGCCATCCCAGTATGTGCTATGTTGTACAAATTGGATTTAGCAAATACAATTCCTGATTTTTAAGGACTTGCAAATCTCCCAAGTCTGGGAAGATAACATTCTCTGCCACTGTCAGTAATACTGGAAGTGAATGGATTAGTACTTGATCTCTCTGGAAAACAGCAAGAAAGTACACATCCATTTTTCCCCCAAGTAAGAATGAAGAATCAATGATAATTCAATGAGGTTTAAAATACATTTCTAGTTAAGTTTACCTGTTCTGTCATCTTGTCTTGTGATAATGGCCAAGTAGCATTAGGAATCTGGGTGTGTTTCCCCTGTTAACTCACTCCTCCAAGCTTTGTTGTAATCTGCAGTAAAATTAGAATCATAGGATTTAGGGCAAATAAAAGGGACTTTGAAATCATCAAGTAAAGCTTCATTTTACAGATTAAAAAACTGAGTCCTAGAGCAGTGACTTGACTTGCAAAATGCCATCCTGGCAATAAAGTCACAAACTGAGATGGAAATCTTCCTCTGCTTGAGTATCAGTCCTTTATCATTTCACTATTCAACTTTGCTTCCCTGTCTATAGTCAAACCCTGTTCCCATTGTCTGTGATATCATGTTTGATATAATAAATTAAATGAAATTTGGGATCTCGAAGGAAACAAGAAATACACATGTATTGCACATTGACTATAATAGCCGCTTCATGACTAATCTTTTATTGTTTATCCTCTGACCACTCTCCTGAAATACAGAAATATCCAGCTTTCCTTCAATCTATACATGCTTTTGATTTTTAAAAAGGAGAACAATAAAGGAAACCGGGAATTTATTGCAGTTTTAGTTCCATAATGAAAGCTCTTATGCTACTGCTTCAAAGTATTTGGTTGTGGCATTTAGAAGGAAGATCAAGACTCCTCCTTTAGGGAACCTCACATTGGGAAGCTGTGACTGGCAGCTGAAGCTAATTACTGGACTTCTGTTACTGCCACCTGCTGCCATTCCTCCTCCCAAGGTCTCTGGGAGGTAGAGGGACCTAGAAGGTATAGCATTTTCTTTATTTTAACCCCATGCAAGTCATTTGTCCTCATTTTTTTCCAGCTTCAAATGGAAATCAGTGGAAATGATAGCTATTTCTTGAATCTAGCAAAGCTCTGGTGAATGTTGCAGATAGAAATTTCTTCTATAAGAAAAAGGTGGTTCACAATGTCAAAATGCACCTGAGAGGTCATGGGGATGAAATTTGGTGCCAGGTGGTGCAAAGAGTGCTGTATTTGGAAACAAAGAACTGTAATGAAATCCTGGCATGTGCTTCTTTTGAATTCTGTCATCTTTTCTAGACATTTAACCCTAATTCTAGACAATTATGCAAAATAAGAGAATTAGGCTTATTTTTAAAAATCTCTTCCAACTTGAGTCTGCATCCTATGCTTGGGTGAGCTCCCTCTTGACTCGAGCCTTTAAGTTTTCTTTTGCTTCAAGAACTTAAAGGCTCGAGTCAAGAGGAAGCTCACCCAAGCCGTGCTCATGGAAGAAGAGAGCTAGAGGGAGGAGTTACAGAACTATATAAACAGTAACAGAAAGATGCATGTAATGTAACATCCAAGATCTTAAGTGGGGTGAAACTGCCTCACAGAATTCAACAGGACCCCCCTAGAACTCTAGGAGAGGGGGCAGTTAAGAATGTGACTATAAAAGCCAGGACTCCTAGCTTGCAAGGACTCTCAGGCTCTTTTTTGGGGTTCAAGGGAGGCTGGGCAGAAGGGTAGGATTGCTTTTTTTGTTAGCTCATCTCTGATCTCAGGGAGTAGGGAGTTACTTTGCTGTTTACTCCATACAGACTAAACCAGGCTGTGTGCACTGGGAAAAATACCTCATATGCAATATCTCAACTTATCTCCAATTTAAATAGATCTTCAATCAAGATTACCTTCACCATCTTAAACTTGATAACATTAGATTAAGAGAAAAGTTAGTTTGTGAGGGAGATAGAAGTTGTTAGTCAAAACACATTCTCATATGGGGAATGTGTTTCCAACAGGTTTCCTGACTCATCTTTGAAGATATTAGGTAGCTCACCTCACCCTTATCCTAAAATTCACCTCCTCTTTTCCTGTTTTCCTGAAATTAATAAATCCCTTCCCTTGTTAAGTTTGAGAGCCTGTATGAAGTTATACTGGGGTTATACCAACCAATATCATTCATTAACTAGGCAAAATCCTCATCCAGGCAAGCACTGGAACAGCTGTTATCCAGAGAGCAAGTCCATGGTAATAGAAGACACCCTGAACCTTTTATCTATCTCAGGTTTGGGGGAATAATCTTTTAACTGTGGAAGTTGCTAATCTCAGTGGGATTATTTCCTATCTGTCTACCAATTTATCCCTGGATTAGCCAAGCCTAAATAGCCTACATTTCTTGATCTAAAGGGGATTTAGTTAAAACTGTTACCCCTTCTGCTTCAACTGCCTCTGGAGAGGGAGGAGAAAGAATTCCATTGACTCTCACCCCTCCCCCTTGCTAGGATAGCCAGCTTGATCCTTTGCACTGACTCCATTACCAGTCATTACCAATTGGAATCAATCTTACAGCAAACAAAAAGGGAAAAGGAATTTTGTGATGGGGAAAGAATTTGGAGATGGAGTCCAAAGGGACAAAATTTCTAATTAATACACCATGGACCTAGTAAATGGTTGCTGAACTGTTGAAGTGAGTTGATGACAGTAAGAGAATTGCTGAACAAAAATAAAGGCCCAATGGAGGCCACCCAGAATGAGTTTTTGGTGGCCTCCACTAGGTTTTATATTTTCATTTTTACCTTAAATAGAGACATTCTAGTGATAATGCTATGGCCCTCAAAGGTATCTAGTAATTTACTGCAGTCACTTCACTACATTAAACTTATAGAAATAGAAAAAGAATATATTAGGGCTAGAATCTTACAGATTACTTATTCTAACCCCCTAATTATTCTTCTAAAGAAACTGAGCTATAGAGAATAATATCACCAAGAATATTAATAATTTCCCTCTGTTTGAGACTATAACCTAAATTTCTTCATTTTAGTCTGAAAATTAAAGATTATAGAGCTTTATAATCAGAAGGGATAATAGCACTTCTATTTTACAACCTTATAGAAGAGTCAACTGAGACCTAGAGAGATGAGGTGACTGGTCTAAGGTCACACAGCTGGTTGGCAGCAAAGGCAGAATGAGACCAAATCTAGGTCTCATGATTCTTTTATTATAATTTCCACTCCAACAGTCTGCCTCTCTAAGCTACTTCTGAACATGTGGGCTTTTCAGCACCTCTCAACCACATGGTTGTCTAACTATTTCTCCAATGCATAGGACTGGCTGTGTTCCAAAGCTTCATCCTTAAAAACCATACACAGTGGGTGTTTTAATGTCTTGGATGCTGTAATTACTGCACTTTCCAAAGGCTCAAATCAATGGCAAATCAACACTATATCCATTGAAAACCTTGGTTTCATGACACCTGGAAAATTGCTCTTTCAACTGGTTATTTTCTTTTTGCAGACAAATGATGAGCAAATACATTTAGTGTATTATAGCACACTGACAGATCTTTGTCACTATCCGTGTGTCACATTTTGGGGCTTGAAAAGGTATAATAGGGAAGTAAACTAAACAATTTAGAAGAATATATACTTTTTTTTTTACTTTTCCCCTCTAGTGTTTTAAAATGCAGTTTAAACATTTTATTTTTCTTTTATGGGTATTAAATTATGCTTATGACAATTTGTCATTATTGTAAGAAATGCAACATTAAATGCAACAATTTGATGTTTTCTATTTGCACTGAGATTTGGTACTATGTAGGATGATGGGAGATATGGCCCATATGTCTAAAGAAAATGAACACATTAAAAAAAAGATAGGGAGGTCAGGTTGTAGCTATATGGAACAGTGGAAATACCCCTGAATTCAGGTCAGAGTACATGAATTCATATCCTGGCTCTGCTACCTAAAATCTTTGTGATCTTGAACAATTTTTTAAATCTAGCTCTCAGTGTTGCCATGAGCAAATGGGAAGATTGAATTGGGTGGGATTATGCTCTAAATCTTTAGGTTTACATAACTCTTTAACATCCTAATATTACTATATATATGTTTTTTTAAATAGTAATGTCTTGAGGACATGGACTGCTCAGTTTTTATCTTTGAATTCCCAGCACACAGTAGGCACTGAAGGAAATTTTGTTGGTATATCGATTGATTTTTTTTTGTGAATTAGATATAAATAAATAATCTGATCCTAATTTTTAATTTTTCTAAAATTTTCAAATGCGTTACCCAGGATAGTACTGTTTCTAGATATTTGTCTTCATTTAATTACTTCATTATTTAGGTGGATCTAAGTTGGTATAGGAATTCCTATTATTATACATCACAATTCCTCCATATCTGCTTCTCCTTTTCAATTCCCACTTTTATTTTCCCTTAAATTATCCAGAAAGCTTTTATCCAATACACTGAAAACCTTTTTTCTAGTTATTTTAGTAGCTTTGAGTACCAAGATAGCCACTGGACTGTCCACTTCCTCCAAGCCTACTTAACCCAACACATCTCTCCACAGCTCTTTTTATTATGTTTAATTTTGCATCTTTTTTAGATCTTCTGAATGGCACTAGATACTTTGCAGTTATAGAATATTCCTGAGAGATTATTAGTTTTAATGAAATCAGGTTTACAATAGTTAATAGTTTGTGATAGAAAGTTTTACAGTTTCCAAAATTTAGTGCATCTCTTCTCTCTGTTAAATTTTAGGAAAGTCTTATAATATGTGGAAACAATAACAATAAACTCTCAAAGCCCAAATTTTAGACAACAACAATTCTACAATCTTACTTCAGCTTCTCCACCATGGTCCAACTTTCTGTCTATTTTATTCACTTGCCCTACAAATCCAATCTCCTCTAATATTTTGCTTTGCCCACAAATTTATTCCTTTTAACCTTTTCTTAATTATCATAACTGCCCAATTACCTTCTTTAGTTCTTTATTCATTACCTTTCTTAATTCTACCATTTCAACCATTTCTCCAAAACCCAGAAATACTATCTTGAATTCTCCATTTCTTTCTCTCCCTGGCTTCCCTCTTCCTTCAACCCCATGTTTTGAGGGATATTCTAAATATTCTTACCTTTACCTTCCTTTGATGCTCCCTGTTTAAATCCTGAGAGGATAAAAGGACTATGATATGATTTACTATACAAACTAATATACAAAATTTGCTTTTTCCCTTTTTATAATTTCATATATTGAAATGCATTTCATAGACCATGCCAATAAAGATTTAACAAAGAAGGAAATTCATTAGATCTATGTTTTTTATAGTACATGAGCTACTAACTTTATAGAATGCAATGTGATGGTTCCATTTATTGTTAATGTAAACAGGTTCTTATAGAATCACTAGCAAATTTCTTCCATTTTTTAAATATTCCTTTCATTTTTCAACCACAGATATTCTTGGGATGATCAAATTTAGGTGCATCTCATATGCCAAGAAATGTTATTTTTCTACTAAGTCTTTTGGCAATTTTGTACATTTCCTTCTTATATAACATTTTGAAAGTTAGCTTTTGCTCTTAATGAAGATTGTCTTTGGCTCTCTGATTCAAAGGTGATTTTCTTTTTTAAATACTTTTGGAGCTTTTTGGGCCTCCTCACAATTTATCTGAATTACCATGGTGAAATGCATCCAACAATGCTGACAGAATCAACATTTTTACATTAGCCTACCTCCCATTTTTTGGAGTCAACAACTTCTTGAAAAAAATTGGGTTGGACCTGCCAATCATTGGACACACTGATGTCTTTTCATCTTTTCATCTGCTTTGGTTTTTAACCATTTTAAAATATGAATTTACATGGACAGCTGAGTCCACAATAACTACCATGTTCAGTACCAGTTGAGTCCTATCTGAACTGAGTTTTTATTGGCATTATTCTGTTGGCTGTAACATCTAGTCCCTCTGAAGTCTTTCTTCCTCTTTCTTCTCCTCTTCCTCCTCCTCCTTCTCCTCCTTCTTTTCCCCCTCCTCCTCCTCCTCCTGCTCCTCCTCTCTCCTGCAATAGGGATTAAGTGACATGCTAGGAAATGTCTATGACCACATTTGAAACCAGGACCTCCCATCTCTAGGCATGGCTTTCTATCCACTGAGCACCTAGCTGTCCACCCAGACTTTCTAAAGAGGATATTCATGGTATAGAAGCATAAAACTTTTTAGTAATCCTGAAACATTGTCTTTCATTTATTTATTTGGAATCCTATTTTGCAGCATAGCTTTTTGTCATGCTCTATATGATCATATTTGTAACTTTGATGTGAATATGATCATTTAGAGATTGACAAAAATCTATGCTTCAAAGTTACTGAATACCAAGGTATATGTTGATTTTGTTTGTATCTATGCCAGATTCCTAAAATAATTTCTCTTGTTCTTCATCTGATGGCGCATGTTGGCAGTAAGGCTCTATTTTCCTATGAGCAGCAAGTCAAGATGACCAATTATCTCATAAAAAATCTTATTACCTTTGAATGCACAATGAAGATAATTTTAACAACTCCTTTATTTACCTATGTGAATAGAGCCTTTGAGCTGCCCATCCACTCAACTGCAATATTCTTTTGTCTTCCGGTTTCACTTTTAGGAAATTGTCAATTTTAATTTGATTCATTTCTATTAGTAGTATGTCAACTTATTCTTTATTACACAAAGATCATTTATGGAGTGTCACATTTGTTAAGCTAAATATTTTATATGATTCAAATAATTGTTTTTTAGCATTATGCCACATTTCTTTTAAAATGAATCAATGAAGCAATCATGACACAGTTTATGCAACACTCTTATTGTCACTACTGAGAACAAGGCAGTTTCATTGCAATTAATTTGAGTGCCTTCTAATATTTTTATTAATTTTCTATATTTTCCTTCTCACTTGCTTTCTTCTCTTTACTCCATTTCATGCAATTCTTCTTGAGCTTCTCTATATTGCTCATATTTGTAATTTCTTATGGCAAAGCAGTATTTCATTATAGCTATCACGAATTAGTAAGCACTCACTCGAATTCCAATTGTTTGGTACCCTAAATTGCTGCTACAAATACGTTATTTACACACACACATGCAAGTATATATGAGTATATGTACATCTGTGTATATCTATATCTATTTATTTATCTGAGGTATTTAGAGAGGACTAGTGCCTCTGATGTGAGGGTTTGTGGAGCCCTTTCCAGGGCTGCTCTTCCATTCTTGATTTGAATCTCACTTGTTGCTCCAAGAAGTTGTACCAGTGGCCACAACCTGGTTAAACCATCGCTGCTGATGAGCTAAACCAGGTTGAAGGTTGCCAATAAGCCTCAAACCAGGCAGTGAGTTAAAGAGATGACTCCACCAAGGATATGAAGTCTTTCCCTGATGGAGCTGGCAGATGAGACCAATTTGTTCCAAAGGTTCTGAAAGTGGCTGAAGTAAGTACTGTGGAATGCTTAGAGCTTGGTATTGCACCTCAGGCCATCTCCAGTCATTCTCACTCTGGTCTGGCCACTGGAATTCAATGACTACGGAAGAGAGAGTGAGGTCAAGGTCTTTGCCCTATTCAGACTTACTTATGTCCTATTTATCTGCAGGTCAAGATATCATTTTTATGATGCCATTAGTCCTCTTTGAAAACAAAGGATGAATGACATCTCCCTCCTTTCCCTCCCTCCCTCCTTCTCTCTCTCTCTCCCTCTCTGTCTCTCTCCCTCTCTCTCTCTGTCTCTCTCTGTCTCTCTCTGTCTCTGTCTCTGTCTCTGTCTCTCTCTCCCTCTTCTCTCTCCCCCTTTCTCCCTCTCTCCC